>NC_064289.1:33865048-34099997 GCF_019186545.1 Solanum stenotomum | reverse complement strand
CAAATAATTATTTAAACGGAAACGCAATATGGAGCTACTATGCAAGAGATCAGTTAATGATCTATTCCAATTCAAGGGAGCTAAGGAAAGCTGATATGGATGAAGTCCAGAGATGGATTTTATCATTACTTAAGCCAGAAGAACGACCTACAACACGAGCACTAAAAGAAGGATTTATTTCGGCAGAATTATTAACCAGGTATTGCAAGCTAATTGGTCACAAATACCCTGACCACATATGTTCAAAATGCAATGGAGAAGATAACGTGATTCCCAATGTCCAGCTGGAAGAAGATAAAGATGGAAGGAGATAAGAAGAAGAAGACAAGTCAAAAAGATAAGAAAGAAAAAGTTAGTACGTAAAAATGTAAAAAAGTCATAATAGTAATAGTAGTATGTCATAAATATAGCATGTAAAGTATGACAAGTAGTCAAAGACAAGAAAAGAAGATACGGATGGAAGGAGATAAGAGAAGACACTTGTAAATATACTAGTCTTATTATTGAATGTAATGTAAAATAGTCAATAAAGTGGGTAGTGTGTGCATGTGCATATTAAAAGTAGGATGGACAAATGTAATAAAGTAGTATGGGCAAGCATGGGCAAGAATGGACAAGTGTAACAATTATATGGGTAAGTGTAAGTAGTAGGAATGGTAGGTGTAAATTGTAAGTAGTACGTAAGAATTCCTTTCTATATAAGTGGAGGGATATGTAAATATAAAGGCAGGCATTGCCTAACATAAATAAAAACTCTCTTCTCAAAAAACTCTCTTAAGATACTAATTACTTAAAAAGTTAATGGATAAATCTGAAATCCAGTCTGATATTTCAAATAGCATGGCTAAGCAAGAGGCAAAGGTATTTTGTTCAAAAAATATGCAGAACTAATTTCATATATTCCTGAATATCATATATATGATTGAATAAATTTATGTTAGTTATTATGTATTAGAATTATTTGAATCATGATTTCTAGTTTTAGCACACTGGAAACAGGGAGAAAACTTCTATACTATGCCATCCTAATGTTGAAACCGGTAGGCGAGGAAGCCGTTTAGGGGAGTAAACAAAGTTGAGGCGCTGATAAGAAGAAAGTATCCGCTAAAGTACGATGCTAGTAGTGACAGGAAAACATGATAAAGATAATCTAGTTCATAATGATCTAATATGAATTTAATCAATTATGAATATGATAGGAAGGAATAATTTGAAATAAAAACCTGCATAATAAAGAACATGACTACATACATGCATGATGAAATGATAAAAAACTACGAAACTTTAATCTTATATGTACTTAAAAATATAGAAATAATCGAATTAAGAAGAATAATATGGGAAAAAATATTTAATAACGAACCAGAAGATTTATTGAACCAACAATGGTATGAAATAGACTTACATGATTTAGACTACGAAAGAATAGAATGGTACGATTTAGAAATAAATTCAGACTAAAATGAAATACAAATATTTACAATATTGGACAGAATCTATGAAAGTTATAAAATTATTAGAACAATTAATGGAAGAAAATTTATGTATGTATCAAAGAACCCAAGATATGTTATACTTAGAATATATCATAAATAATATTAATGAAATGTTCAGATTAAAACAATTATTGGAAAAATATTACAATAAATATTATTAAATATTACCATGAATTTAGTACTACCTAAAAGTAATATTAAAGAGATATCAAGATTAAGACACTTAGTAAAAAGATATTATAATAAAATCTTAAAAATAAGTTACTCACCTACCACACTACCATCTACCACACTACCACTTTCATGAATTCACCAACTACCCGTTCCGCACCGAAAATTTTTATCAGAGCTATGGATAATAAGAAACACGGTAAGAAACATACGAGTAGAAAATTAAGAAAAATAAGAAGAAAATTAAATAAATTATATCCGGAATATAAACAACTTAATATCACAAAAACTGATAACGAAAAATGGTATCGACTGAACAACCAGATTGATACACCGGGACATACACAAGAAAATACAGTCTACAAGAAAGTATTAGGTGAGATTTGATTAATACCAAAACTGTAAGAAATCAAACAGGAAAAAACATACACCACACATGTAGCTAATGAAAATTATATTGGAAGAATTCTTAGTTTTGGTGGAAGAGGAGACGATATGAAAAACAATAGACAGCTACCACAGAAGACATTACTTTTGTGTATATAAGGTTATTCAAATACAGGGTACATTGAATTTCAAATATTGAAAGGGAGCATACAATTCATGACACGACATAACTAAGAGGACAAACTGTTAATTCGTGCACAATTACTTACTAACAAATTGCCTAATAATAATTTAAGAATACGGCATTAGTCACTACATGCCGAACAAACAAGAAGGCAAATAGATTGGCCATTTACTTAGTATGACGTAGTGAAATATTAAATGCATATTGATATGTTGAAAGCCTAAAATATACATAAAATATAAAATATATTGTGTAAAGGGATCTCAGGAATTAACTTACACGTGCAACGCACGTGCAACGCACGTGCAATGAATCTAGTGAGTATATATATCTCAACTGCCTAACTGTTTAACATTATCAAAAAATATTACTTCCAATATATATAAACAGGTTCTAAGAGAATATTAAAAAAATCATTCATCAATCTTCATCACTTATTTTTACATTTTTACATCTTTGAAATTTCACTTAAGAAAATAAGCATACAATTTCTACAGTTTTTTTACACAACCAAAAAGCAGTAGGAACATGATAATGCAAATCAGTGGATAAGAGGATAGAAAGTTTGTACAATATATTGTTTGTTCATTATCGTAATTTTTACTACTTTTTTATCATTATTGCCAATCTTATATTTTACTATTCTCATTTATTGATGATATCATTTTTGCAAAAATGACTATTTCTATCTACAATATGGTTGGATGTCACGATCTAGACCATCGTGATTGACACCCACACTGATCCTCCGGTGGGAGAACCATTACTACAATCCAAACTAACAAATTTTATGAAAACTAAGACATTTAAAGATATGGAAGCAGGTTTAAATGACAATACAAAATGGAGTCCCCATAAACTCAAAGGTTTTAACAAACAACTAACCAAACTAATGCGGAATAACAACCCCTAGAACCTGAAAGTCATTGTACCAAAACTCTACTAACGACAAGTCTAAGAACAAGGGGTAAAACCCTGAAACTAAACAACACCTTAACAAATAGTCTGAGTCCGAAAAGAGTGGACTTAAACAAGGAATATCCATGGCAGCCTAAAAGAACTGGCTCACCCTTGAATCTGGTCACGCTCAATAGTCACCTAGCTGAGGTCTATGAGTAGCCACCTGAAGATTCCCTGTACTAAACAAAGAAAGAGAAAGTGCATTATCAGTACGCAACCACAGTGTACTGGTAGGATCATGCGACTATCCCAATAAGTGAAACACATGCAAGTAACCACAACATTATAAAAACAGGCATATACCGAACATATACAATATTAGTCATATCTTCAGGATCAATGTAGCATCTCACATTCTCAATAATACACATTGATTATCAATTTAGAGCAACATACAGTCTTCCAATATCAATCATCATTAGATATGAACATAATCATCACAAGTAGATACACAACATAATTCAATGGTCCTCTCACGGAACCCAATTCAATAGTCCTTTCATTGAACCCACACCCAAACTGTTAGCATATTAGAACGTGGTATCCGATCCAATGTTTACGCTAGAACGTGGCAACCGATCCAATATTTATGCCAAAACGTGGAACGTGGCAACTGATCCCAGTTAGTGTGTCGGATCGTGACACCTGCCCATATAACAAACCACAGTCACAATCACAATGTATATTCCCACAATCATACAACAAGAGGTGATTTATGGCATACCATTATTCAATTATCCTCATTTACGATTATGGGTGATCAATAATGCAACATTCGCATATATATATGCATTATAATGAAGCAATTACGAACACATATCACACCAACATAAAATCACAACCATCACCTACCTCGAATCCAAGCTTGAATCCCCTAAGACACTTGAATCTTCTTTTTTCGGATAATTTCCGCTTGTTCAAGGTCTAAAAACAACAATTTATATGCAAGAATCAACAATCAAAAGTCGAATTATCTGGATTATAACAAACCCAATAGCCCTAGAACAAGCCCTTGATCCTCCCACCTAGATTAGGGCTTTTTCCACCATAATTTCCAGATCAAAACCCCCCCGCATCGATAATTACTCATGAATTTACATTCTACATATCAAAACATGATTCGGGGAGTAAAATCCTTAACTTTAGCCTCAAGAATGGTGAAAAACGGTCAAGAACTCGCCTGGGGTCGTCTCCTAGCTCTCAAAGTTGAAAAGTGTAGAATAAAACATTTTTGGAGTTTTATTTTCGACTTAAGTCGCGTCCGTCCCGCTATAGAGGCCCCAACCTGCCACATCGGTCCTACTCTGGCGGCACTAATCCCGCTCTGGCAGCCTACACACAGACATAATGTTGGAATTTGAGTTTCAATCCCCCATTGCGCAACACACTTTAAAATCAGGACATTCTAACATTACCCTTTCACGCCAAGATTAGTTTCAGGAGTTTTACTCGCCCGAATTCGATTCCGTAAAGTCGTATTGGTTCCTTAACATCTTAGCTATCCACTCATGTCATCAAATTCATTATTAAATATCTCAATCAATACCAAATTTCTCTAGACCTCACTGACTCATATTTCTTCCAAATCTGGACTAGGCTAGGAAATCCCAAGTTACTACAAAAAGTTTTCTCGGCCCCATTTCTTTCCCCGTTGGCTTTTTTATAACGACAGGATCAGGTTGTTACAATAGATACCAATTCACCCTTCACTCGTCCCCGAGTGACAAACTAGGAGAAAAGGGCTAAGGTAAGAGTAAAGTAGTACCCGAGTCATCAAATCTCTGTCGCCTCTGGACTGCTAGAAGTTTAGCTTGGACGCTTCCCACTTTATCTTGAGCATCCTTCACCAAATCAACCCCCTAAGAATTTCACATCTCCATCATCAAACCAACCAATCAAATGCCTACACATCCTCCTATACAATGCCTCAATGAAGTCATCACCATATTTGAGTGATAATTATTGTTGAATGTACACTTAACTAACAACAAAATCATTCCATATAACCACTAAGGTTGATCGTAAATATGTCTACAACATGTTATCAAAGACTTTGACACAAACATCAGGACGAATCATTTAGCACTTAAGCATGATAAAATTCCAAATCAATACTCGCTACAATTAGAAGTGAAGTTGAACCAACCAACACACACTCATAATACCCAACTATCATAGTTTTTATCAACATCTCCATCTCACAACATAAATTTCCATGAGCTTAAGTTTACAAAAATCTGGTCTTTAGACATCCGATACTAATCGAGGGATATGTCCAAGCATATAAACCCTCTGACAACACCATCAAAATGCTAGATTTAGTAATTGTAGCTTACCTCTTAAGAACAATAGAATTGGACCCAATGGTCCCCACATTCAACCACACATAATCGATACATAACTTCGACGACTAGATGAATATTAAGATTGTCGAACAATCATAGATCCGCATGGTAGCTCTTCTATAAACTCTCATAAGCAAGGGGGTACATGTCGAACCACTAAAATACTTTAACAACTCCAAGACAACACCAATTATGTCATTCGAAATAACCAAATCTTCTCAAATCATCCCACTCAACCAAGAGAACACTGCAGGATCGATACACCTGATCCACCACTAATGATCCACCCTTAAAAGTGAAAACACATGCGAGCATGGCTAGTGAAACATACTCACTACTGTGTATAAAATGAAATAGATGGTCACGTAAGCGTTTTACTGAAAATCACTAAAGGTTTTCCTCTAAAGAGTCAATACCAGTCGTTTCCGTTGAATTGACTTCACATACTCTTCATATCCTTCCACTGAAGCCCACACCCTCAATACTAACAACCATCATAACAATCCGGCCACTTACCTTACTCTAAACCAACACTTTTTAAAATGAAAACCTTTCTTAGGTACTTAACAATCAATAATAATAAACTTTACGACTCAACCCAGGTGTAAGTCCTTTCAAATGTTCAATACCAGATACAATCAATCATTTCTCACCTTTCCAATTCAAACCTTGACAAAATACATCACCACAAATGTAGATTTACAATGAAATATCTGAATTGTAAATTCAACTGTATAACACAATCCCCTTATCTATCAACATTAGCTTATACCTTGAAGATTTTTATGAATTCATAGATCTTCATTTATCATTGATCTCCTCTCCATCGATCTTACGATACCTTTCGCTAAAAATTCAATCATACTCATTACTAAACTCAGAACAGAGACAAAGCACTTATCATTACACTCAAGCTAATGTCGATCCACTCATTGCTCAAGTCATTTCCAATAGTTTTTAACCAATCTGAAGGACTTGTGACACTATTACCATAGCCATAACAAAACAAATGAAATCACCCGTGTCTGAACCCTATTATCTGCCCCTCTAAAAATATTTCTTTATCCTTTGCAATCAATTAAAATATTCTTGCTCTCGCCTCTCTCTAAAGGATGTACTATATCCCACTATTTTTCTTCATTATGACTCTATCTCTTTAATTTCTATTCGAAGGGTGTCCCACCATCTCTTAAAACTTTCCATACAACCATGTTACTCACCAAATATTAGAAAACCTCAACCTTAGATACTTGCAAGTCGTAATTACTATACAAAAATTTGCTTAACCAACGATTTTATTATATAGTTGCATCCCATCACAATCCATCACGAACTCTTATTACCATTACACTCAGTCAGCCTTGACTATCACTACGAAGCCAGCATCTCATGGACACGACACCTCAAACTCATGTAAACTCATCAAATTCAAAGGACTAACTAATTTAGGTACGCACTTTCGTACTAAAATCTTCAATTTCCTTTACCCAAGTATACTCAATGGAACTTTCTTTATCCATAATCTTGTCATTTCGGTATCAATTCACTCTCTTATGGATTAAGATAAAGTCATCAGTCCTCACACTACCTTTCTTCTTCTGAACAAACAAGAGAAGAGCACCCCACTTGGAACCACTAGGACGGATGAACCATTTATCAAGAAGCTCTTGGATTTGAGCTTTAAGCTCTCTTAATTCTGCTGGAGCCATATGATAATGGAAATAGGGCGAGTGTCAATTTCCAAGTCAATGCAGAAATCTATATCTCTATATGGAGGCATACCAGGCAAATCAGTAGGAACCACTTCTTTAAATTCTGACACCACAGGAATAAATTCAATAGAGGGGGATTCGACCTCAACATCCCGAATATGGGCCAATTACGCCAAACAATCCTGCCCTACCAGTTCCCTAGCCTGAATGGAGGATATGATCTTAGCTAGCTTAGGCTTGTACATTCCTTCCCACTCTAATATTTCCCTACCGGGGATCTCTAGAGTTACCCACTTAGTATTACAATTAAGTCTGGTATATTAGGGGGATAACCAAGTCCTGCCTAAGATTATATCAAGTCAGTCATATCCAACATAACCAAATCAACCCAAGTGTGAAATCCATAAAAACAACAGGGCAAACACGATATACACGGGTGACTACGACTAACTCTTCAACTGGGGTAGAAACATGGATGGGGGCATCAAGTATATCACAAACTACATCAAATCCCAAGGCAATTGAACTGACACGTAAGAATAAGTAGAGCCCATATCACATAAAACAATAGCCATCCGGGCACAGACAAGAGTAGCACTAGTCACCACTACATCACACCTCAAACTTGGTTTTTGCCCTAAAAAACATATAACTGAGCCTTGTCATCTTGACGGGTAACCTCCTCGCCTGGCGACACTACTCCTCTTCCTAAATTACCATTTCCCCGGCCTCCACGGTCTGGCTAATTTC
This sequence comes from Solanum stenotomum, assembly GCF_019186545.1. Classification (NCBI taxonomy): domain Eukaryota; kingdom Viridiplantae; phylum Streptophyta; class Magnoliopsida; order Solanales; family Solanaceae; genus Solanum; species Solanum stenotomum. The sequence goes on along the minus strand of NC_064289.1, from coordinate 34,091,992 downwards.
TTCCTTATATGCCCAGGTTCTCCACAATTTTAACACACTTTATAACTTATATTCGATTGTTGAACACTGAATTAAATCGCAGGGGTTAGTTCGGGTATGATTCAAGTTCTGAAATTGTGACTAGGAAAAACAGGGGAGACATGGCTGAGATTTTGTCTCGCCCTGTCCCGCTCTGGTGGAAAAAATCCCGCCCTAGCGGCCTCACCTTAGCGGGAAAAATCCCTCCCCAGCGGCCTCAACAGAAACAGAACCCCTGTCAACAATTTTTGGGGTTCCTTTCTTTTCTATATTTCCCCTAGTCTCCCGGCTATAACTAGGCATTTAAGAAAATCCCTCAGCTAGAACAATCATTGTCTACCCCTCGGTCAACCCAACGAAGTACGCACTTTAGAATTCTTTTACATCGTTTCCACACTACCACACACATATCCCCAAGATACACCCAGACTCTCACACGATTATCAGTTGGTCGCAACGCATGTCCAGATTTCTGATTTACGAACCACATCATAATTTATCTAGACCCTTGCACCTAATCTCGTGATGATTTTCTTTTCACAACAAGTTTCAAGACACTCAAGCAGTTACAACTTGCAGATAAGTCCAAATTCTTTAATTAGTTCATTCCATAGACTACCGTTACTGATCATCTATGCTTTATACGGTCCCTACGGCCAGATACCAATTAGAACCTTCTTAGTTCCAATTAACTAGCTTGTATCCCTTCAGCCGAGACTACGACGTCTAGTTCACTTCGTTGAGATACCAATTGGAATCGAGAGATACCAGTTGGACTTAACTCATACCACAAACAACAATAGTAGAAAGCGAGCCCCACAAAACTGCTAATTTCAATCACAAAACTTCGTTGAACCCAATTCTTAACTGTCTCAATCTTTAACTGATGGTAACCAGACCTTAAATCAATCTTAGAGAAAATCGATGCACCTTACAATTGGTCAAAAAGGTCATATATATGAGGCAATGGATACTTGTTCTGAATGGTGGCCCTATTCAACTGTCGGTAGTCTATACGTATCCTCTTTTGTTGGCGATGGTGTTACCACTTTTGTTGCTCTAGTTCAGACCAAAGAGTGAAGGAGGAAAGATACTAATTTGTATCACCCAGATACCAATTAGATTCAAGTCATAACACGAAGGAGTAGAAAGAAGTGAGTTTTTCCTAAAGTCCTATAGCCTCTCGAATAAAAGTACAGAGTCATCGTACCGTTTCGCAAAACTCTACTAGACTCGTTTGGTACAATGAGATCAACGAACCTAGGGCTCTGATACCAACTTTGTCACGACTCAGACCGTCATGATTGACACCCACACTAACCCTCCAGTGGGAGAACCATTACTTCAATTCAAACTAACAAATTTTATGAAAACTAAGGCATTTAAAGATACGAAAGCATGTTTAAATGACAATAAAAATGGAGTCCCCATAAACTCCAAGGTTTTAAAAAACAACTAACCAAACTAATGCGGAATAACCCCTAGAACCTGAAAGTCATTGTACCAAAACTCTACTAACGACAAGTCTAAGAACAAGGGGTACAACCCCGAAACTAAATAACACCTTAACAAATAGTCTGTGTTCGAAGAGAGTACACTTAAACAAGGAAGATCCATGGCAGCCTAGAAGAACTGACTCACCCTTGAATATGGTCGCGCTCAATAGTCACCTAGTTGAGGTCTATCAATAGCCACCTAAAGATGCCATGTACTCAACAAAGAAAGATCAAGTGAAGTATCAATACACAACCACAGTGTACTGGTAGGAACACACGGCTATCCCAATAAGGAAAACACATGAAAGTAACCACAACATTATAAAACAAGCATATACCGAACATATACACTATTAGTTATCTTTTCAGAATCAATGTAGCATCCCACATTCTCAATAATACACATTGGTTATCAATTTAGAGCAACATATAGTCTTCTAATATCAAATATCATTAGATATGAACGTAATCATCACAAGTAGATACATAACATATTTCAATGGTCTTCTCACGGAACCCAATTCAATGGTCCTCTTTGGAACCCTCAGCTAAACTGTTAGCATACCAGAATGTGGTGCCCGATCCAATGTTTATCTCGGAATATGGCAACCGATCTCATGTTTATGTCGGAACGTGAAAACCGATTCATATATTTATGCTAGAACGTGGCAACCGATCCTAGTTAGTGTGTCGGATCATGACACCCACCAATTCAACAAACCACAATCACAATGTATATTCTCACAATCATACAACAAGAGGTGATTCATGGCATACCATTATTCAATTATCCTCATTTACGATTAAGGTGATCAATAATGCAACATTCATATACATACATGCATGATAATGAAACAAAAACAAACATATATCACTAATGTTTGCGTAATCAAGACACAACTTCCAATGCAAGTGTCTACGATCATAAAATAGTTTAGAAACCTAACCAAGGGTTGAGATCGTTCCCAAGGGAGTGGCTTTGAGAATTAAAAGAAAAATAAAATTTAGTTCTAACTAGTTGTAGCTAAAGACAATAACGATTAAAAATATTGTAAATTAAAGGAGGACACAAGAGTGTCAATTAACAATGGGGGTTTTTGTCACAAGTAAGTAAAAGCCACAAAATAAACAAGGATTTCTAAGAATTGAGAAGGGATCCTTGGGATGTGATGGGAATACAGGTTAAGCTAGATTATTGGGTACATGCTTTCGATAGAAGATTCATAGAATAATTGTGACTAAGCTAAACTTTAAGGGGGATAAGCTCTCTCTCGAGCAACTTACCCCGTTTCAAATGCACTCCTCTCAAACACCCACTTGCCGCATGAAGACCAGCCTACGCCTAACTCACTCACTCTCTGGAGCTGAGTGTGTGGGAATATGACTAGAATTCGCTCTCTCGAGCTGAACCTCATGTCGACCCACTCCTACCGGCCATCAATTTAGTAGTTTTAGTTTTACGACCTCTCTCTCGAGCAAGACGAAAACACATAAATAAACTTGTATTTTCAACTACAAATTCATTCAATTCATCCACAACTACTAAACGAAATCACAGCTAAACTACGATTAAACTATCAGCATGTAAGACCCAACAATTATCTTAACCCATATTCGCTAAATCACACCCCAAGAATTGGGGTTTTTAGCCACACATGTATAAGAGAGAAATTTATACCAAATTGAGCTCGCATTCAACTGGGTATGAAGATTTAAGTCTTGATACAGGTCAAAATTAAAGAATCCAAGAGACCCAAATCCAAATCTTGAAGATGAAACCCTTTGGATCTTCAAGTCTTCAAAACCCTCTCAAACTTAGAGCAAAAATATCAAAAAGTACTATTCTATATGAAAATTATAATAATTGTTCGACTCTTAAAACTACACTTCTAACTAGTATTTATAGTTTTCACATATTTGTGCTACAACAGATCATTCAACGTCGTTAGTCGGAATCGCCGATCAACTCGGCAATTCACCTTTTGGTGCAGTTCATTGTACCAGCCTTCAACATCGTCGTGCTCTGGGTCATTGGGCGACATGGTACTGTTTCGCGGAACTTCTCGGCGATGTGCCGACTGCTCCCTTTTTCCACTAACTTGATCCTTTCCTTCAGGGCTCAACACACTGGAACAAAAGGCGAACTAAGAACCTTTGACGACTCGGAAAGTGGACTCGGCTATCCTCAGGCCTTTATTTCTTCATTCTTTTTATCCTTTTTGTTCTTTTTTGCGACGTAGGGTCCATGCTTTTATTCAAACTTCAAATACCTGAAACTTAAGGGTTTTCATCAGATATTAAGATAAAATAAGCATTTGAGGACACAATTTCTATTAAAATATAGCCCTAAATGAGTCCAATTTGTGGACTCATAAAAACCCCCAATTTAAAACTTTTGCTTGTCCTCAAGTAAAACTCAAGTTCAGCAGTTCAACTAGGATGTCTCAAACAGTGTTACACAAGACTCAATTATGAATGTACACAACAAGACTCAATTTACTTATGCAAGGATCAATTGTGTACTCAAAGATTCAAGTTGTGACACACCATTCCCAAAGATTCTCAAGCTCGTAATACTTGCTTCAAATGCAAGTTCAAGCTCAACAAAAGCCTTCAAATGCCCTCACACAAATGATGATTCCATTTTCACACACAAAACTATAATCAATTTAAAGTTCAGGAATCAAATACAATGTTCACACTCACAAAGATGAACACAATGCATGCTTTGATCCATAGGTTTGCTCGTATTTTCCAATCAACATTTGTTTCGACTTTCTCAAGATCACAAAGGTTTTAACAAGGCTTGTAACGGGGCTGAGTACAAAGGTATGGTCATTTAGGCTTAGTAACTTTTATCCTCATGAAATGTGCTGCTCTCAACACTTCCTTTCTTTTTCCTTCATCATTTTCATTAGTGCATCATAGGTAATCCTATTATTCGCTTCCCGTGGATTGTTCGGAACCCTATTTTTTTTTTACTTTATTCCACAACTTTTTTTGATATATTTTTTTTCTTCTCTTTTTCTCTTTTTTTTTATATATATGGAAGGGTTCCATTTTTCTCAACAACATGGGTTAAAGGATACTTTCCTTGCACTTCTTGACTTTTCCTTTTCTTTTTCACCACACCCCCAACTTAGGCTTTTGGCCTAAGTTGGCTATTCAATTAACCACAACAAGAGGATTATAGGTAATTTGATTAAGAAAGGTCTAGTTTTCATCAAGTTTCTTTGAAAGAAAGGTAAGGCTCAAAGGGTGTTCAAGAGAGAATCACACGCTCACAAGGTAGGTCACAAAAGAGGTATATGTCAAATTGGTTCACACTCTTCGAAGTTGCCTAAGATAATATCAAGAGAAAGTCTTACTTAGTCAACCGGACCAATAGGGCAAATTCTAGGTGTTGTCATGCATGGTTCTAGGTAAGCTTATCTCACAAGGCATCGATACTTAAGTCAAACAAGACTCCACACTTTCGCTAGTGTGCAATGGTCATCACAAGAGAATCTATTTGATAAATGGCTAATCACAACGAGATGCAAAGAGTTCACATATTGTCTATGCAACTTTATTTGACCTCATTGTAGTCGTACATTCATGTTTGTTCGATTGTAAGCACTATTCAAGTCATCAGTATTGATCAAAATCGAGACTCAAATTTTCCAAGGAGTAACCACATTCAACACACGAGCATATAAAGGGTGGCAAAAATGTGCGAAAAATTCAAAATTTTTTGGAAGGGTCAAAATCATTTTGCAATTTAAAATAGAAGGAGCCACAAGCTCAAACATCCATAGAAAAGTAGTATTAACACAATTTTAAACAGAATAGCCCAAATATATATACATAAAACACAAATAAAAGTAGCACACAAAAGGTGTGGGCCTCACCCCACCACAAATAAAAACATTTGTCCTCAAATATGAATAAAGTATCCAGCAAGTCAATTAGAGAAAGACAGAGAGGGAGGTAAGGAAAAGTCCTGTCTATGTAGTCTCTCCATCTGTCAGGGTCTCATTGCCCGATGTAGCAATCTGAATATGGGCATCAGTGCCCGGAGTAGCCTCAAGAGGAATAGCAGTGCCAGGTCTGCTAGGATCTGTTGTGGATGTCTCAGTCAGCGGTATCTGGATCGTCGGTTGCACAACTATCCTCACAAGATCTGGCAATCTCTAAATATGCTCTTTCTCGGCTCTCTACCATCTCCTCCTCAGGTGCTGCTAGTAGCTCCTCATCTTTCCCTGCATCTGAATCGTCATTTGTTATGCCACCCCTCTGCACATCTCCGGTGTTAGCCAAAGGGATCCCCGAGGTCTCAAGAGCGTCCAGGTCGTCTGCCCTCTCTATTAATGAATCGAAGTCAGTAGACTTAGGATAGTCTACATCCTTCCTCAGATCTACTACTTCGGCTTTTAAAGTCAAAACCTCAGAAAACTTTCCTTGTCTACTTTCACAATCTGTGACTCTCACCATCAAAGCATCAACAGAAGTCTGAAGCGAGGTGAGTGCAACAAGTATGGCGCTCTCGATCATCCGTGGAATGGACCTCTCGAGTTGGGCAACTCGTGTATCAGCTGATTGGGCTAAATGCCCCATCTTCAGGATCATGGCCTGAGTAATCCTGGCAGGATGGGAGGATGATGAAACACTTGGGACCTGCAAAGAAGATGAGGGGTGGATGTACCTAAAGGCTCAGAAGTCGGAGTAGGTGAAGATGATTTTGCTGGTAATGAGTCAACATTGACCTCTAGAGAAGTGTATACTGGAATTGTTCTCCTCCTGTCAACCTCCTCTCGTGTGAACTCGGCCTCAATACACCATGTATCGATGGCGGAAGACGGGGTGACCTCAACATCCCTCGTAGTGTCACGAGGTACTCCAACTCGCTCGTACAACTCAGTGACCAGAACTAGAAAAGGTAGAGACGTCAGCTTATGTTTGGTTCTCATGGCCATCTCTTATGAAATCAGCAGCCCCAGGTCAATGCGTCTCCTGGATATGATAGAATCAAGGCAAGCTGCCTTAGGATGACGCAATATGGACTCGTTCTGGGATGGCATGATAGTGCTGTTGATGAAGCCAAACTAGAACCTAGCAGCAATGTTCAAGTCCCTCTTCTCAATAGGACCCCCTGCATCCAGCCACCTCGGGGTAGTGTTAGAAATATTCAAAGCTACCAACCCTTCAAATCATCTAGAGACTAGACAATAGGTAACCCCTGATAAGGAAGTACCGAGTCCAGTGGTCTACCCAACACACTGTTAATATGCTCGTTGTGGCACTCAACCGTCTTGCCTCTGACCATGACCGACTTCACCGGTCTAAAATCACTTGCCATCTTCTTATTCTTGGGCACCAACTCACCATAGGCTGTGTAAAATTCCCTAACCCAGGAAGGAATATAAGGGCCACGGGGTTTTGTGAACTGCTCGAACTTATGGTAGTGTAGGGTGTCCATAACATCGGGATATTTACCTTCTATGCCCTCCATATATAAAAGATGTTCTTCTATGATAGTTTTTACCCTTTCACCTTTTAACCTGTTCAGTAGTCTAGTTGGAGGAACAATAGGGAGTGCAAGAGTCACTGGGGGTGCCTGAGTTGGCACTGCATCTGATTCAGGAGGAGCTGCAGCGGATGAAACTCTGGTGGATGTGGGTTGAAGTCTATCTCGGAGCCTATTCTATTGGTGAATCAAGGGTTGATCAACTTCAGGCTCAGACCACTCAACTTGGGTCTCAATAGCTACTCCTTTCTTTGCTATATGTTTCTTTCTTTTTCCTTTGTCTCCCGATGGGAGTTCTTCTTTTCCTCTCTTTGGAGGATTTGAACTCTCTTCGTTTATATTAATTCCCTTTGCTGCTTTCTTGGGTGGCATGTTTTGATTAGTATGTACCATATTTGCAAAAGATTGGGAAGAGTTAGGGGAAAAATCAAATACAAGCATAGGCAATCTACTGCAAGAAGACTTGCCAAGTGGATCGGCGAGCTAACTCAGGCTCGCCGAAAAGATTGGCTTCAAATTATAGCAAGTCATCGATGAGAAGGTCCTTTCGGCGAATCGCCGACTACTTTCGGTGAGCATGGGTTTGTCCGCTGATATACTGTGAGTTTACGGTATTTCTAATACATTTCACTTACAGGTGGTGTGTGTCTAGGGCCTTTTATATTGGTTTTTATGTATTTTTATCATGTTTTGCAGGAAAGGTGTTCAGGCGCAGAAGTATAGAGACAACTGAAAGAAATGCAGAAACACGGCATTCACGGAGGTGATCTACGGACTGTAGGTCCATTTACGGTCTGTAGGTGATGATCGTAGATCAGCAGGCATGGTATTGAGGACAAATCAGGGAAATCTGACCAAGTGTGGAACCACGGTGTCCATTGACAGTCCGTAGATTAATCTACGGACCGTTATGTTGATCCGTAGAATGATACTGCGAGGGTTCCAGTACCTGATTTTTGAAGATTCTAAGTATGGAGCTACGGAGGGGATTGACGGATCGTAGATCGATCTACGGTCCGTACTGCTAGTCCATCGTTTGCTTTAGAGAAGCTGATTTTTTGGAAGAGGAAATATTGTCTAAGTCCTGGCTGACGGAAGGGACATACGGACCGTAGATCATCGACGGTCCGCAAGTCAGTCTCGTGGATTGAAGACGCGTACCTGAACAAACTTTCCTTAATTTGTTTCCCTTTTAATTTAGGATTTGTTTTCTATAAATAGGGCATGTAAACCTCGTTTTTGGGGGTTAGACATTATTATTCTATTTTTACTTTGTGACTTTGGAGATTGAGTTGCAACCCTAGCAATTATTGATTTCCTACATTCGTTTTGAAGATTTTGGCTTTGAAATTCAAGTGGAAATTCTGGGTTTATTATTCTCGTTACGTAAGTTTATGATTTATTCATCTAATATTATGAATTGTGTTCTTGCTAATATAGGAAACTAAATCCACAACTAGGGTTGTGGGAACCATGAGCGATTAACAAAGTATGAATAGTAAATAAGTAATTATTGAATAGTGTTTTGCATGCATTGATAATTCTTTCATTTAAAAGTCTTTTTAACTAGTGCATGCGTTAGAACTCGCCTTGTTGCTACTTGCCGGATCAAGGAGGTAATCAACAAGAAAAGAATTATCAACATAGATTTAGTGTGATACTATCTAATAGGCTAGTATCGATTGGTGCGAAGTAGTAACTAAGCCAAACATCGATTATGATGTCTAATATGAGGTAAAGGTAAGGGTTGGTAAATTATACACACGTAGCCGGCACAAGGTGCGGGGTGAAATTCTCTAGATGCCGGATCAAAGATTTAGAGATACCTAACTTATCACTTTGCATGTAACACACTAGGAAAGGATTGCGATTATTAGGATTACTGCGTTATGAGCTTGTGGGGAACACGTCTATCCTAGTTAATTTTCTCATCTTGATAACAACCGAAATCGACTTTTGTTTATTGATTACTTACTGAATTCTTATAATTTGTTTCACAAATCCCCTTTTTTTTTTCTTGTTTGTGGAAGTATTTTGGCTAATTGAATATAATTGTTGGTTAAAGTAAAGTTTAAACCATTTTCCTCGTGGGATCGACCCCAACCTACAAGTTGGGTTCTTTACTTGATAACGATCGCTTATACTTCTTTAGGGAAGTGTAATTTGAGCGTATCAAATTTTGGCGCCGCTGCCGGGGAATCTGACTTTTAGATTTATTTTTAACTACATTATTGAACGTTAGTCAAATATTTCCTAATTTTACTTTTTCCCTTTGTTTTTGTCTCTCTCAGGTTCCGACTCTAGTGTATGCCAAGTACACGGAGCCAAGGCGAACCACTTACTCTGTATGATCCAGAGTTGCACAGAACTTTGCGAAGAATGAACAATCAAGGGCTTCCAGTTAATCCTACCGGAGGAAATCTAGATGAAGCAGTTGAGTTACAACAACCAAGAGTAGTTGGTGGGGAAAACCGGGGTCTAGCTAAAAATCAATTGGGAGATACAGTGAGAGTGCATGGTCCACCAGGCCCACACCAACTATTGGGGCAACATCGATATAGCAAACTCTGATGGACCCATTGTCCTACCTCCTCTACCTCCGGGGCACACATTTGTGGTGATTAGTAGTTTGATGCAGATGCTTACAACAAGAGGCTTATTTTCAGGATCGCCATCGGAGGATCCACATGCTCACTTGGACAAGCTAAAGGTGGTTTGCAAAAGTTGTGTAGGTAGAGCAGACTTGGATATGAATGTCATTAGATTACGAGTGTTCCCTCTGTCACTGACAGGCGATGCTGCAGTATGGTTCACTGAGCTTCCGTATAACTCAATATTCACATGGGACCAACTGGCAGAGGTGTTTAAAGCAAAGTATTATCCAGTGTCTAAGAAGCTCAATCACAAAGATAGGGTCAACAATTTTGTGGCATTACCTAGAGAGTCGGTAAGTAGCTCGTGGGACAGATTCACTGCCTTCGTAAGAAGTGTCCCAAACCACCGTATTGATGATGAGTCACTGAAGGAGTATTTCTATCGAGGACAGGATGATAACAATAAAGCAGTACTTGACACTATTGCCGGAGGTTCATATGGTGATTGTACATATGCACAGATTGCTGAAAAACTGGAGATGATCCCTCGCAACAATAAAGCATGGAGCACTCGGAGGTCAGATACTGGGAGAAACACATTTGCCGTTCATAGTACAGATATCGTTTCTGCAGATGATATTCGTGAAGAGATGGCCCAGATGAGGACCGAGTTGGGGTTGGTATTGAAGCATGTGAGCGGAGGACTAGAAAAGGTAAATACTGTGAATTATTTAACTAGAACTCCACCACCAGTGGATGAGTGTTACTATGAAGAGGATGCGTATATTGTGAATGATCAGACGGGGGTTTTCGACCAAATACCCAAGGATCCAACAAGGAAAATTGGTGCCAAGGTCAAGGAAACCAAGGTCGGAACTATGGAAATTACAACCGAGAGGGTCACTATGTCCGGGATGGGAACTTCAATCGCGATAACAACTACAACAGGAACAACTATGGCAACAGAAATGATCGGGTTGGACCGTATGTTCCCCCTCAAAATCGGGAATCTGGTGCTAGGGAAACTGGAGGTAATATGGCGCGTATTGAAGATATGATGCAGAAGATGATGAGAAGGTTTGATGCAACTGATGAGAATGTGAAGGAGATGAGAAACGACTTGTCTGGTATTGGACAAAAGGTTGACGCCCATACAGTGTCAATAAAGCATCTAGAGCAGCAGATGACTCAGTTGTCTACTGCAGTGAACCCACGTCAACCTGGCACTCTTCCTAGCAACACCATCCAGAATCCAAAAAATGATGGTCATTGTATGGCAGTTACTACTCGAGGGGGTAAGCAAACCATAGATCCACCTAGGCCGTCTGTGGTGGAAAGTGAGATTAGAAAAGAAGATGATGTGATAGAGGTTAGACCAGAGTCTGAGAAAGCAACAGAGCAAGAGGTGGAGATATCTCAAAATGCGGTCCCCATACCTAGACCTCTACCACCTTTTCCACAGAGGTTAGTGAAGAAGACTGAGGATGGTAAATATCGCAGGTTTATTACTATGCTGAAACAACTCTCTATCAATGTTCCTTTTATAGAAGCCTTGGAGCAAATACCTGGGTATGCGAAGTTTATGAAAGATATGGTGACAAGAAAGGGTCTGTGAGTTTTGAAGATGATGATAGATTGCAGCATTGTAGCGCTATCGCTACAAGATTTCTTGTGCAGAAAAAAGAAGACCCTGGTGCTTTGACGATCCCATGTACTATAGGGTTGTTACACTTTGCTAAGGCATTGTGTGATCTTGGTGCTAGTATCAACCTCATGCCCTTGTCTATTTACAAGAAGTTGGGTTTGGGGGACCCAAAGCCCACTGCAATGGGGTTACTAATGGCCGATCGAACTGTAAAAAGGCCCATTGGTGTACTCCATGATGTGCTAGTGAAAGTGGAGTCTTTCATTTTTCTGGCAGATTTTGTGATTCTTGACTGTGAGGTTGATTTTGAGGTTCCCATCATCTTGGGGAGACCATTTCTTGCCACAGGGCGTGCGTTGGTTGAAATGGAAAAGGGAAAGATGAAATTCAGACTGAATAATGAAGAAGCAACTTTCAATATTTGTAGGTCCATGAAGCAGAGTGGTGAGCTCTAAACAGTATCTGCCATAACTTACAGAGTGGAGACTAGGACAGAAATGCAAATTGAAGAGCGACTAGGGGTTGAGGCACTAGCAGCAATTATTATGAACTTCGATAGTGATGGCATTGAAGAGTATGATGAGTTGGTAGCCGCACTCGATAGGTGTGAATACCAGCCCAAACCAAAGAAGTATGAATTAGACATGAAGAATCGCGAGTCCCCACCCGCAAGACCATCTATTGTGGAGGCACCAAAATTGGAGCTTAAGGCTCTACCACCGCATTTGAGGTATGTATACTTGGGCAAAGGGAATACTTTGCCGGTCATCATTGCGGCAGATTTTAATGCAGGACAAGTAGAGTTCTTGGTGACTGTGTTGGAAAGGTTCAAGCGAGCTATTGGATGGACTATAACAGATATCATTGGGATTCCTCCCGGTATTTGCTCTCACAAAATCCAACTCATGCCAGATCATAAGCCCAGTATCGAGTACCAGAGAAGACTAAATCCACCTATGCAAGAAGTAGTCAAAAAGGAGATCATCAAGTGGTTGGATGCAGGAGTTATTTATCCCATTTCAGATAGTAGTAGGGTATGTCCTGTGCAGTGTGTGCCTAAAAAAGGTGGTATGACTGTGGTTCCAAATGAAAGAAATGAGCTTGTTCTAATAAGGCCTGTTACTGGATGGAGAGTTTGTATGGATTACCGGAAGTTGAATGCGTGGACAGAAAAGGACCACTTTTCTATGCCATTCATGGATCAGATATTTGATAGACTTGCAGGAAAGGGTTCGTATTGTTTTCTTGATGGGTATTCGGGCTACAATCAAATCTCTATAGCTCCAAAAGACCAAGAGAAGACCACCTTCACTTGCCCATATGGGACTTTTGCTTTTAAACGGATGCCATTTGGGTTATGCAATGCCCCAGCTACCTTCCAGTGGTGTATAATGTCGATATTTTCTGATATGGTGGAGGACACTATTGAAGTGTTCATGGATGATTTTTCAGTTGTAGGTGACTCTTTTGATCGGTGTCTAGATCATTTGGCCGAGGTGCTTAAACGGTGTGAAGACTGCAACTTGGTGCTTAAAGAAGGTATAGTGCTGGGACATCGAATTTCAGAGAAAGTTATTGAGGTTGATAGAGCTTAAGTTGAGGTAATAGAAAAACTTCCACCACCCATTTCAATAAAAGGTTTTAGAAGTTTTCTTGGATATGCAGGTTTTTATAGGAGATTCATCAAAGATTTCTCAAAAATTGCACATCCTTTGTGCAAACTGCTCGAGAAGGAGAGTAAGTTCTATTTTTATGATGCTTGTCTTAGAACATTTGGAGAGCTGAAGGAGAAGTTGGTTACAACACCTATCATTATTTCACCGGATTGGGGACAACCGTTTGAGGTAATGTGCGATGCGAGTGGAGTGGCGCTTGGTGTAGTATTGGGTCAAAGGCGAGAGAAAATTCTTCACCCGATTTACTATGCTAGTAAAACTCTAAATATGGCCCAGAAGAATTATACTGTGACCGAACAAAAACTCCTTGCGGTGGTTTTTGCATTCGAGAAATTTCGTTCCTACTTGCTTGGTACTAAGGTCATAGTGCATACTGACCACTTGGCATTGAGGTATTTAATGGCGAAAAAAGATGCAAAACCAAGATTGATTAGGTGGGTACTGTTGCTGTAAGAGTTTGATTTTGTGGTAAAAGATAGAAAAAGAACCGAAAATCAAGTTGCTGATCACTTGTCCAGATTAGAGAAAGAGGCTATGCTAAAGCTTGGAGATAGGGCCGAAATTAATTATGTTTTTCCAGATGAACAGGTATTGGCTACTTCTCATGATCTGATTCCTTGGTTCGCGGACTTTGCTAATTATTTGGCAAGTGATATTGTGCCTCCCGATTTGTCTTTTCACCAAAAGAAAATTTTTTATGCATGATGTGAAGAAATTCTTTTGGGATGAACCTTATTTGTATTGTAGTTGTGCTGATGGGATTATTCGTCGCTGTGTGCCCGAGGTTGAGATGTTGAGTGTACTTGAAGAATGCCATTCATCGCCTGTTGGTGGGCATCATAGTGGTATTCGGACTGCACATAAGATTTTGCAGTGTGGATACAACTGGCCTACCATTCACCAAGATGCTCATGATTTCACCAAGTCTTGTGATTGTTGCCAAAGAGATGGAGGGATTTCAAAGAGGCAAGAGCTCCCTATGAATCCTATATTGGTGATAGAGTTGTTTGATGTATGGGGCATTGATTTCATGGGTCCATTCGTGAGTTCATATGGGATGAAGTATATTCTTGTTGTGGTTGACTATGTATCGAAATGGGTGGAAGCAGTTGCGCTCTCCAACAATAAAGGTAAAAGTGTCACCGGTTTCTTGAAAAAGAACATCTTCTCCAGATTTGGTACACTGAGGGCTATTATTGGCGATGGAGGTTCTCACTTTTGCAATAAGTTGTTCAAGGTACTACTTGAGAAATATGGTGTCCGCCACAATGTAGCTACCCCTTACCATCCACAGACTAGTGGTCAAGTTGAAGTATCCAACAGAGAGATCAAACAGATATTGGCGAAGACTGTGAATGCCAATAGAACGGATTGGTCAAAGAAGCTTGATGATACTCTATTAGCATACCGCACTGCATACAAGACCCCCATAGGTATGTCTCCCTACCAACTTATATATGGGAAGTCTTGTCATTTACCAGTAGAACTAGAGCATAAGGTGATGTGGGCAATGGAGAAATTAAATTTGGATTGGGGCACCGCATCTAATCAAAGAATGGATGACTTGAATGCACTTGATGAGTTTCGCCTAAAAGCTTATGAAAGTTCAGCCTTGTACAAAGAGAAGATGAAGAGGTATCATGATCAAAGAGTTGAAAAGCGAGAATTTGTGGTTGGTGATCTTGTGCTTCTATTCAACTCTAGGTTGCGCTTGTTTCCAGGCAAACTCAAGTCCAAATGGACCGGACCATTTTTGCTCACAAAATTGTTCCCCCATGGGGCGGTTGAGCTGGAAAAAAAGGATGGAACATGGTTCATGGTGAACGGGCAAAGGATCAAGATCTATTTGGGAAATGCTGAAACCGTGCAAGAAGTGATTGAGGCCTACAATCTTGATGAAGTCTGAGTAATCAAGAGGCCTGCGTCGTGCCGCGACGTTAAATCAAGCGCTGCTTGGGAGGTAACCCAAGATGTACAATCTAGCCAACGATAGGATATAGTTTTTTTTTCTCTAGTAGTTTTTCCTGTTCGATTTATTCCATGTATCAAATTTTAGTTTTGTACTATTGTTGGCTAGAATTAGAATAGGGTCCGTGTCTAAAAAATATCCAGAAAATGTAAAAAGAATAGCCTATTGGTTGCTACATGTGCAGGTACACCACGAAAATTTTGTAGAAAATGGTCTGGTGCAGAAGTCTACGGACACAATCGACGGTCCGTCGATTCATCAACGGACCGTAAATGGTGCCCGTAGATCCTAGGTAAGTTTCTAAATTTTCAAGTGTATGAGTGATCTACGGACCGTAGACGGGGTCTCGTGAGTCCATACCTCAGGCTGTCTGACCCGACCCGGATCCCCCCATTTAAAAACCCACATTTGTTTTAATCCATTCCCCTTCCCTCCATTACTCCCAAAACCATTTCTAACATTCCCTAACCTCCCTAAATCACTCCATAACTCCTCCATAATATCATCCCTTCCATAATTCCCCAACTTCCCTTCCATTTCAAATACAACTCATCCCATAATCTAACAAAAAGGGTCCGGTGTTTGGTCAGTAACGAAGAGGTGACTCCTTGGTCTTGCTAAGCATAGTATCATCACGTAATCACCCCACTCCTTGTTGCTTATAAGGTAATAGACTTTCCCTTCACTTTGAATTTCGATTCATAGATTGAATATAGAAAGTCGGGAGTTGGGTCTTGACCTTGGGTAATTGTTAGATGAAATTGCATGATAAACTTGAAAATTACAATGCCCTTGGAACGATAGATAGTGATTGTGTAGCATTATTGTATGTGATCGTAAAAACTATATGCTAGTTTCGACTTAGGGTTCCATAACTAGTCTAAATTCTTTGGTATAATAATCGGTCGGAATCTTAAGAATGAAGAACTAGCATAATTTAATGTTGTAAATGCATGATGAGATTATGTTAATGTGGAAAACTAAGGCCAAAAATGTATGATACCTGGCACAGATGGCATCCACGATACCCCGTCTACAGAACGTAGATCCATCTATGGACCGTAGATGGGGTTCGTAAATGGATGCACATGAAAAATTTCACCAAGTGTGAAATCATGGAGGTGGACTACGGTCCGTTGATCCATCTACGGACCGTTCTGCGCTTCCGTGGTTTCCATCTGTGACCTATATGTCAGGCCCCCTGATCCACGGAAGAGATCCACGGACCGTAGATCAGTCTACGGACCGTAGGTCTCCCCCGTGGATGGCCACTGTAGCATCTATCTGAAAATTTTTGGGATTTTGTTGCTGTTCGTTTATAATCTTTCTACTTTGTCTTAGTATAGTTTTGGTTAGTCTTGGGCACTAATATCGCTCCCGCAGGTACAATGGCACCCAAGAAGATGGTCACCTACTCAAAGAGGGGCAAGTCAAAATCTGTTGCCCCTAGTTTCCGGTTAATTGATGAGGACACTGACAACGACTCTGACCCAGCATATGTGCCTCTCAACCCTAGGGCTTCTCGCGCTGCACCTCGGGGCACCAGAGGCACCCCCCGGAAGGTGCTTCCCGACGTAATCACTGTCTCCCAGTCTGATGAGGAGCAGACACACATCGGGTCACCAACTGGGGCTGCTTCCAGTTCAGAGGGGTCTATGTCCGGGTCCGGGTGTGCCCATGCTTCAGGCTCCGAGTTTGCCCACTCTTCACGATCCGAGTCTGCCCATGCTACAGGGTCCAATGCCAAATCATCCACAGGGTCTAGAGAGAATGACCAAGCAGCCTCGTCTGATAAGGCAAATAGCTCAGAGTCCATACCTGCACCACGGAATAAAGACCCTACTCCTATAGCAGGCGAGCTAAATAGGTGGTGTGTAAAGGGTTAATGGCAAATTTATAGGGATGCTAAGATAGTCAACGACAAACAAAAGATGGCCCGACTAATTACAGAGGAGCGCAAAATCCTCACGAGGAGCCTGCATACTGTTCCAGACATTCACCGGCTGTTCAACCTTCACAAGTGTGACTGGATGGCTCTAAACCCAGGGACGTACAGTAAGGAGATTGTGCGGGAGTTCTATGCTTCATATGCTGCCACTCTCCGCGGTTCCATTTCCAAACAGTCAAAGCCACTAGCGCAGGACCCGCTCACTTCCACTTTGGTTCGAGGGTGCCCAGTGGACATATCACCTGCCACGATCAGACGCTTTCTCTATGGTCCTACTACAGGTCACTCTTGGTCTATCAACACAGCTGAGTTTGACTACAGATGGGACATCGTGCAGAGTGGTGCTTTCCAGAGGAATGCTGAGCAGCGAGAGGCTGTTCTACTATGGTTGGCCAGGTACATTGCTGCAGATGGCGAGCGTGCAAAATGGGTTGCCGCTCCACGGTTGGGCATCCGAAAGGCCACACTAAATTTTGTGGCCAAGTTTTTCTGGTTGCTGGTGCGTAACAGAGTGTCGCCTACAAAAGCTGATAATCAAGTCACTTGGGACAGAGCGGTCATGGTTGCGGCATTAGTAGCAGGAGTGGAGATCGACTTTGCCCGCATGCTGCTAGCAGAGATTCACGAGAGGGCATTCAGGACCTCCACCACCTACCCCTTCCCTTGTCTAATTTTTCATTTGTGCAGGGACTCTGGAGTGCCGATCTGGCATTGTGACAAGTTAGTCCACCCTACAGGGGCATTGGACATCGGCCTTATTCGAGATGAGGCAAATGTGGCAGCACCTAGCAGAGAGCCTCAGGTTAAGGTACCTCATTTGGGTGCCAATTTTGCAGACACAGTGGGGCAGGCACAGGGTGATGACCTTAGCATCCCCGATCACACCGACACTGTCCCGGGCTCCTCATCTCAGGCAGCTAGTATGGCTCCTAGCTCTTCCCGGTCCACACCGTAGTTAGGAGCTATTGTTGTCCCTTTGGCCAGAATACAGAAGTTAGAAGCTCAGATGGCCACCCTGCTGCATCACATCCAGTCGTGGATGCAAAAGTCAATAGCCGAGTCCGAGGCCAGAATGGAGCGCATGATGGAGGGTATGATGGACCGGAAGGTCCAAGCTGTTAATAAGCGTCTTGATGCCTTTGAGTTGCGAGTCCTCGAGCGATCAGCTCTGGCCATAGACCTATCTGCTTTGCAGGTTGACGTAGCCAGCCTCCGGACTGACGTTGATTCCATTCTTGCTGCACCTTCAGTTGAGACTCAGGCTGCTCCTACTGCACTGGCTGATGATACAGTGCTAGATGCTCTATTCAGTAGGACAGCCAAGGAGGGGCCTGCACCGACACATGCCAAAGGCAAACGGCACCGTTCTCATCACACGGAGGAAGAGAAAGCTCACAAGAGATAGCGTCGACAGGAGAAAGAGGCTAGGAGGTCTTCGATTGTAGACGAAAAGTTGCGCCAGCAGAGGGTGCGTCAGAGAGTTGCAGGGGCATCGAGCTTTGCCCCAGTTGCAGAGGTTTAGCCTGTTTTGAGGGTCGTGGTGAGCACCACTGATGGTGCGAAGAGATTGTTAGAGAGCACTACTGAGGGTACCCCTACTGTTGGTCCAGCGGGTTCCGGGAAACCGGACCCCCCTACTTGTTGATGATTCGCCGGCGCTTTGCGCCACAGGTTTGCTTCACCCATTCCATTTTCTTTTAATGTTTATGTATGCATTAGGGACAACTGCATCTATTTTTGTTGGGGGTGGGGTAAATGGATTGTGAGTGATAGGGTGAAATCTGAATAACCCAACTCATGAATCCTCTCTTGGGGTTTTCTTGCATGTGCTCTTTTTCCCCAAGGGACTGTTTAATTTTTATTGAACTGACATGTCTTAGGATTGTATGTGTAGAAGCATGATACAGAATGAAGCATGATGACTTATGAAAAATGATACCCGTCAGATTTTGGGATGTATGCTAGAAGTTATAGGCTACGATTAGTTGAATGTGCTGGCTCTGAGTATGACATAATCATGAACCAACTTGATAGCATGACTTAAGCTGAAACTTGAACTGGGTAATCTAATAACCTGATGATGGAACTATGTGCCAAGAGTGTGTGAGAATCGTTGAGTGTTCAAACAGTTTTTGTGCAAAGCTAGAACTTGCCTGGTTAGTCCTGCTAAGGCAATTCAATCTAGAGGTTAGGAAGTGATCATAGGCCATTGTTTTGAAAAATCCACAAATCGCCTAAAAGAAGGATCCAACCAAATGAATAATGCTCCCTTTGATCCAAATAATTTGAGCCTAAAATTAAACCATTTCTTTCTAAACCCTGAACTCACTTTCCCCATAATCTACTATGTTGGCCCCGGTCCCTCCTTGGACATGTGCACTTCGACTTAGGCCAAAAGCCTAAGTTGAGGGTGGCTAATGTAAAAAAAAGTAACTTCAATCTTGGCCCTGACCTGACATCAGGTATTGTGTACCTCAACTAATGGAAAATTCATAAGTTGATGGTGGCTATGAAAGAGGGAACTGAAAGAAAAATGGGTATGAAAAGAGTGATGTGAAAAAAAAAAGAGAAAATAAAGGATGTGACTTGTTGAAAGCTAAAAGGAAAAAAATAAAATAAAAGTAAAAAGATCTACAAAGTCTGAAGTCACATTCGGGGTTGAAGAAAATTAAGGGAAAGCAAGTAAAATGATAGGATGACAAAAATAGGGCAAAAAGAGGTTGAAAGCCGAGTGTAATGTCAAGGAGGGCAGAAAGTCACTAAGCAGTACCCAAATGTACCACACCTGACCCTGAGCCTACGTTACAAGCCAAGAAAGTCCTATAGTGATCCTAGAGTCTATTTTGGAGAATCTAAGCAGTGAAAATAAGGGCAAGCTTATGGCATTGAGCACTAACTGTATTTGAAATTACTTTTGAGCGTGAGTGTTGAATAAATCCTTGTACCATGAATGTCATTCATTCTTGGGAAAAGGAGATTTCATTTGAAGTAAGGGCACTAGTTACATTGTCGGAAAGTTGGTACTTTGGTGATAGTGAGAAGGTGTATGTTGTGTGTCAGTTGGTCAATTGGTGTCATGGTGTGATTCACATGAATTGGCTTGTCGAGTCTAAGAGAACGAATGTGCACCCGAACAATGAAGAGGGTAGAGAGCCATGTGATTGCTTGGGTTTGAAAATACTTGCTTCTATACAAGCGTCGTTTAGAGTTGTAGTGTGTCGCTTGAGGACAAACAACGAATTTAAGTTGAGGGTGTTGATATACCGTGAGTTTACGGTATTTCTAATACATTTCACTTACAAGTTGTGTGTATCTAGGGCCTTTTTATATTGGTTTTTATGTGTTTTTATCATGTTTTGCAGGAGAGGTGTTCAGGTGCGGAAGTATAGAGACAGCTGAAAGAAATGCAGAAACACGACATTCACGGAGGTGATCTATGGACCGTAGGTCCATTTACGGTCCGTAGGTGATGACCGTAGATCAGCAGGCATGGTATTGAGGACAAATTAGGGAAACCAACCTTTTGTGCCGATTAAAACGTGATTGAAATGTTAGGCGACAAATAAATCCTAGTTCCGAGCACCAATCAATAACTAAAATACTAATTGAAAGCAAGGAGATTGAGAGTACTACCTTGGTGTGAGTTTTGAAGATTAAAAAGCGAAGGAAAGTGAAGAAGTTCAAATTTTAAGACTTTTGGCCATTATAAACCGTCCAGTTCGTGTCCATTCGGTGACATTAGTATTGCTCGCCGATTCGCCGAATGGTCTCGTATCTCCTCGAGTTTTACAGGGCTTCCAGTTTACATGGAGGTCCAAGCGGCGGACACTAGCGGGATCACCAACCAGTTCTGTGATTCGCCAACTGGATCCTTATTTCGCCAACCTGGTCTTTTCAACACATTCTTCGTTTTAACCTACAAAATCAACACGCCATTATTTATAAAAGCAAACTAAAGCATTTAAAACCCAGGGTTGCCTCCCAAGAAGCACCTTATTTAACGTCATGGCTCGACGCGAGTCTTTACTCACTCTCCATTATTGGGGTTAGCCCTAGTGTCCCTAGGTAACCCCAATAGATCATTTGGGTGGAGATAAGGTACTGCAAAACTCATGAGTGTTCTGATCATTTGGATCGATCTAGAGTGAGATCCAATCATCTGATTCAACATTTCAATATTCTCCTTCATATCTTCTAACACTCGTTCTTGGTCAGTGATCTTCTGGAGAATGATTTATAGTGTGTCCTCAACACGATTTCTCTCTCTATCTCTAGATGTTTTTCGCTCATGAGGGGGTATGTACCTTTCTTGACTCTTGCACTGGTTTTCCACCTTTGAGAGTTTGGTGGCCAAGTCATTCAGCTGAGTTACCAGTGCAACTAACTTGAAGTCACCCTCGACTTTTTGGTTCGCCTCAACTAACTTACCATCACTTCCCTCATCCATGCTCAGGGTTGCTGCATACAACAACTTAGAGAAAAACAAAACTAAAAATAAAATTAGTAAAACTACAACTATTAAAAACAAAAATTCTAGTTAACTAAGAATTCCCAAATAACACCACTCCTCGGCAGTGGTGCTATTTTGATGTTTGTGTAATCAAGACACAAATTCTGATGCAAGTGTCTACGATCGTACAATAGTTTAGTAACTCAACCAAGGGTTGGGATCGTTCCCTGGGGAGTGGTTTTGAGAATTAATAGAAAAATAAAATTTAGTTCTAACTAGTCGTAGCTAAAGACTATAACGATTAAAAATATTGTAAATTAAAGGAGGACACAAGAGTGTCAATTAACAATAAGGGGTTTTGTCACAAGTAAGTAAAATCAGCAAAATAAGCAAGGATTTCTAAGAAATGAGAGGGGATCCTTGGGATGTGATAGGAATACAGGTTAAGCTAGATTATTTGGTACATGCTTTCGATAGGAGGTTCATAGAATAATTGTGACTAAGCTAAACTTTAAGGGGGATAAGCTCTCTCTCGAGCAACTTACCTCGTTTCAAATGTGTTCCTCTCGAACACCCACTTGTCGCATGAAGACCAGCCTACGCCTTAACCCACTCACTCTCTGGAGCTGAGTGTGTGGGAATGTGACTAGGATTCGCTCTCTTGAGCTGAACCTCATGTCGACCCACTCCCACCGGCCATCAATTTAGTAGTTTTAGTTTTACGACCTTTCTCTCGAGCAAGCCGAAAACACATAAATAAACTTGTATTTGCAACTACAAATTCATTCAATTCATCCACAACTACTAAACGAAATCACAGTTAAACTACGATTAAACTATCAGCAAGTAAGACCCAACAATTATCTTGACCCAACAAAGAGATAGAAATTTATACCAAATTGAGCTCGCATTCAACTGGGTATGAAGATTTAAGTCTTGATACAGGCCAAAATTGAAGAATCCAAGAGACCCAAATCCAAATCTTGATGATGAAACCGTTTGGATCTTCAAGTCTTCAAAACCCTCTCAAACTTAGAGCAAAAATATCAAAAAGTACTATTCTATATGAAAATTATAATAATTGTTCGACTCTTAAAACTACACTTCTAACTAGTATTTATAGTTTTCACATATTTGTGCTACAACAGATCAATCGGTGTCGTTAGTCGGACTCGCCGATCAACTCGGCAATTCGCCCTTTGGTGTAGTTTATCGCCGTCTTGCACCAGCCTTCAGTATCGTCGTTCTCTAGGTCATTGGGCGACATGGTACTGCTTCGCGGAACTTCTCGGCGATGTGCCGACTGCTCCCTTTTTCCACCGACTTGATCATTTCCTTCAGGGCCTAGCACACTGGAACAAAAGGCGAAGTAAGACCCTTCGGTGATCCTCGGGCCTTCATTTCTTCGTTCTTTTCTGCCTTTTCGTTCCTTTTTGCGACATAGTGTCTGTGCTTTCCTTCAAACTATAAATACCTGAAACTTAAGGGTTTTTTCATCAGATATTGAGATAAAATAAGAATTTGAGGACACAATTTCTATTAAAATATCGCCCTAAATGAGTCCAATTTGTGGACTCATCAATCACACCAACATGAAATCACAACCATCACCTACGTCGAATCCAAGCTTGAATCCCCTAAGGCACTTGAATCTTCCCTTTCCGGATTCTTTCCGCTTGATCTAGGTCTACAAACAACAATTTATATGCAAGGATCAACAATCAAAGGTCTAATTATGCGGATTATAACAAACCCAATAACCCTAGACCAAACCCTTGATCCTCCCACCCAGATTAGAGCTTTTTCCACCATAATTTTCAAATCAAACCCCCCCCCTCGATAATTACTCATGAATTTACATTCTACGGATCGAAACATGGATTCGGGGAGTAAAATCCTTACCTTTAGCCTCAAGAATGGTGAAAAACGGTCCAGAACTCATATGGGGTCGTCTCCTAGCTCTCCAAGTTGAAAAGTGCAGAATAAAACGTTTTTGGGGTTATTTTTCCAACTTAAGTCACTTTTGTCCCGCTATGGTGGCCCCAACCCGCCACAGCGGCCCCCGCTCTGGCGGCACTAATTTCGCTCTGGCGGCCGACACGGAGAAAAAATGTTGGAATTTGAGTTCCAAGCCCTCATTTCACAACACACTTTAAAATTAGGACATTCTAATATTACTCTTTCACGCCAAGATTAGTTTCGGGGGTTCTAGTCGCCCGAATTTGATTCCGTGAAGTCGTATGTGTTCCTTAACGTCTTAGCTATCCACTCATGTTATCAAATTCATTATTAAATATCTCATTCAATACCAGATTTCTCTAGACCTCACTGACTCAGATTTCGTCCAAATCTGGACTAGGCTAGGAAATCTCAAGTTACTACAAAAAGTTTTCCCTGCCCCATTTCTTTTTCCGTTGGTTTTTCTATAACGACGGGATCAGGTCGTTCGCGATATATATTAGATTGCTTGCATTTATTTTTTAAAATTAGTGTTATCAATTTTTATTTTATGATTGTAGTTATTTTTTGAATTGCAAGTATGGTCGATGATAGGAGGAAACTGTAGTTACCTTAATATGGTTAAAATCATGTAACCTCACATCTATAGAAGGATGAACAACATTTTCTCTCTATGCATTGAAGATATATATAGGTTGCCATAGGAATTTATCTGTTTTTTGTTTCTTATTTCAATAATCTTTTAATATTTTTATTTTTCATAAGGCAAAATAGAAGCCTGTCGAAAAGAATTCGACATTGAAAAGAAGTTCTAGCAGTAAATTGCAATAGAGAAGAAGTCAAAAGCCTGAAAGACGTTTTTGATAAAAGACGTTGGCGCCTTAATTGAATATAAGAAGAAGAAGAAGAAGAAAAATGTAAAGAATATTACTGCGATATAAAATATCTATTTATTCAAGTGTTTAAACAAATGCATCATGATATTTGTTTATCCTGAATTCGAAGAAAAATATGCATGCATTATGCTTAACAGTTATAATTCTGATTTGTTAAATTAATAGTTGTTTGTGTTTTATAACTTCTAAAAGTCCTTTTATATAAAACTATACGCTAATGAAAAAAAATAGTTTTACAAGTCCTCAGTCCTCATTATACTACTATATAAACTGTGTTGATAACCTTTAATTTTATCACTAGTTATTATAAACTAAACAAAAAATAAAAAAATTGCAAAATAAATAATTAAAATCTTTTTAAATAATTACATCACATTAAATATATTTTTTAACAGTTAACATCATTTTTTTCGTCTTTATTTAGTCAATTTATTTATGTTTGCTTATTGATTGTTTTGTAAAAATAAAAAAAAATAAAAACATAACAATTTCTATCTATACATAAATTCTTTTGATGATTTAATTTTTCTCCATCTTTGTATGTAAATTTTTAATACCTATATGTTTATTTATTTTTGCAGGATGATTGGTGCGTGAATTCACTATATTTGAATCTTTATTTTTATTTTTCAGATATTGTTAAAAAATATTATTTATACATATTTAAAGTGTATCATTTATTGTATAATAATGATATTTGATAAAGTTATTGTTCTTTCTGTTGTTGATGGTGTTGATATAATTAGGAAATGCTTAATACTAAAAAAAAATTATCCACCAAAAGTTCATATGTTTTTATTCTATTTTATTCGTGTGATATATCTCATAATGTGGTGAAAAGTTTTATGCATATTTTCATCTATTATATACACTATTATTTTATGCGTATTAAATAATGCTAAAATTATTATTAACAAATTTAAATAATGAAAGAGTTTAATTAATAGAATGAAAGAAGCATAAATAAATAAATTTTTTAAACAAAGAAAAATGTTGAAGAGCATTACGTGAAGCAACTAAAAAAACTCCAAAAAGAAGCAAAAATTTTACCGACATGAAATCTATTGTCATTAATGGGATCAAACTATGTTATACATATTTATATATAAAAATTGATTTACGTGTTTATAGTTGATACACTAATTTAAATGATATTTTTCATGTATACAAGTGTATATTATATATTCAAGCATAAATATAACGTAATTTTTTTTAATATTATCCGTGCATCGCGTGAGCACGTATACTAGTTAGTATTAAAGAATTAAGGAGGAAATGAAGCTACTCCAAACAAAAGAAAAGGCATCAGCTAGGAAAAATCAAGGTATTATATTTCTATTATATAAAAGAGTCATGATTAGGACAATCAATGGCAATTTGGTAATTTTAAACATTATTTATGGGTAAAATTATAAATTTATAATTGTAAAATTAATGATCAAAATAATTTTCTAGAAGAATCCAATTTTCCTTTTAAAGAGTCACAAAAAAGTTTTGTTTCATGTGCGGCCCCACAAAGTCATTTTATTTTATCTTTAAAAATCAATTTGTATTTGTTTGATTTTAATGATAATAATGTGAAAAATATTTATACCTTTATACTCTTGACAATTCCAATAGTTCATCTATGTTTATTACTAGGGAAAAAAGTTCAAAATATATCCGAACTTTAATCGAAATTGCTGGAACAATCCCAAATTTCGGGGAAGACCTATTACCCGCTGCACTATTAGTGTAGTAGGTGTAGAATTCACGACTTTTTTGGAAGGTGTACCATTTTTGGTAGGTGAGGAATTCATTTTAAAGATTTTATTATAATATTCTTTTGCTAAGTGTTTTAATCTTGATATCTCTTTAATATTATTTATGATATATTCTAGATATAACATATCTTGGGTTCTTAGGTACATATATAAATTATTTTCCATTAATTGTTCTAGTAGTTTTATATTTTCCATAGCTTCTGTCCAATATTGTAAATATTTGTAGTTCATTTTAATCTAAATTTATTTCTAAATCATACCATTCTATTCTTTCGAGGTCTAAATCACGTAGGTCTATTTCATACCATTGTTGGTTTAATATATTTTTTGATTCGTTATCATTAAATATTTTTTCCCATATGATTCTTCTTAATTCAATTATCTCTATACCTTTAAGTATATATAGGATTAAAGTTTCATAGTTTTTTATTATTTCATCATGCATGTATGTAGTCATGTTCTTTATCATGCAGATTTTTATTTTCAATTATTTCTTCCTATCATATTCATAATTGATTAAATTCATATTAGATTATTATGAACTAGATTATCTGTTTATCATGTTCTCCTGTCACTACTAACATCGTACTTTAGCGGATACTTCCTTCTTATCAGTGCCTCAACTTTGTTTACTCCCCTAAACGGCTTTCCTCGCCTACCGATTTCAACATTAGGATGGCATAGTATAGAAGTTTTCTCCCTGTTTCCAGTGTGCTAATAAACTAGAAATCATGATTCAAATAATTCTAATACATAATAACTAACATAAATTTATTCAATCAACATATGATATTCAGGAATATATGAAATTAGTTCTGCATATTTTTTGAACAATATACCTTTATCTCTTGCTTATCCATGATATCTGAAGTTTGTTTCATTATATATTAAATATGAATAGCTTAAGTATTAAATATTTGAGAGAGTGTTTATGAAAGTGCTTCGTTTATTCAAAGTCTGCCTTTTATGTTACATGTTCCTTCCTTTATATAGAAAGGAAATCCTACTGCACTTACAAATTCTATCATATCTGCACAATAATGCACCTATAATGCACAATAATGCACTACCATGACTTTCTTACATATTACTATTTACTTTATGACTTTTTACATTACCACACCTACCCACTTTACACTTGTCTCTACCACTTTTAATATGCACATGCACACTACCCTACTTGTTGACTAATTTACACTACACAATAATGCACACTACTTGTCTTCTTACAATAAGACACAATAAGACTAATAATATTTACATGGTACTTTTTTATATTATTTGCTTTTGGCAATATCTATTATTTGCCTTATCTCTTTAGCTACGACTTTCTTTGCACATGTGTCTTTTTATTTTTGTCTTATTCTTCTTATCTTCTTTCGTCTTTATCTTATTTGATCATTCCAGCTGGACATCGAGAATCACATTATCTTCCCCATTACATTTTGAACATATATGGTCTGGATATTTGTGTGCAATTAGCTTACAATATATGGTTAATAGTTCATTTGAGATGAATCTCTTCTTTAATGCTCTGGTAATAGGTTGTTCTTCTGGTTTGAGTAGAGATAATATCAATTTTTGTACTTCGTCCATATCTGCTTGCCTTAGCTCCCTTGAGTTTGAATATATCATAAGTTGGTCTCGTGAATAATAACTCCATGTTGCATTTCCATTTAGATAATTATTTGCTAGTTCTTGGATAATTGTTGACATACCAATTATTCTCTTATTAGCATAGAAACTTGGTATCTCAATTTCTTGTATCTCTGGTTGTTGTCTGATATCTTCTGGAATTATCATATCTCTGGTTCTTCCTATTTTTACAACTTGTATTATTGGTTTTATTTCATCATATAGTATCTCCGCCGGGGCCGCATAAAACTTTATATAAAATAGATTGTCTTTTGTTACTCTTTTATAGGTTATGAATGCTCTGTGTATCTCGGATATACCGCTTAGTTCTTCTCCATCGTATGTATAAACTGTACTTAATAATCCATAGTTGTAACAAGTTTTGACTAAATTTTCTTTAGTTTTTGGTTGAGCTATCAACTTATTGTACCCTTGTAATTTTTGGGTTAAATAATCTTGGGTTGGTTCTTTAGTGGCGGTAGATCTGGGATTAAGATTCAAATATGTTTGGATTTTATGTATATTCCTAATATAGGTTTGTGTGATATGGTTATAAATATTTTTGTCTTTGTTTAGGCTCTCTGCATACGTTGAGGTTTGTGGTGATATAATCAATGGGTCTTTTGGTATTTTTGGTGTAAATGGGTTTTCAAACATTTTGTTTAGATTAGTTCTTGTATATTGTTTCCTAACTGTTTTGCTTGTACCTGCAGCTGCATTGAAACAATCATTATGGGTTTTTTGGAGTGTCCCAACGTCTCCTTCTAGCTCTGATGTTTAGTGTCTTCCGATTGACATATCTCTGCATGTTTATAGTCATGCGGCTGACTTATAGCTTTAGACTTTAGTTTTTGTATCTCATTGTCCATACTATCCACTTTAATACAAAGTGTAGTAATGACATTGAGTATATCTTCAATTGTATTTTCTTTCTCAGTCTGAGTAGCGTTGTCTTGATAAGTAATCTGCAATAACATTTTTATCAGTTTTTATTACTTCATTAGTAAATGTAAAATTTAATATATTTAATACCAATCTCCTTATTTCTTTTGTCGTTACTGAATCTTGTATTTTTCTTGTTAGCCACTATTTTACTTGGGTGTTATCTGTACTTATAATAAATTTGTTATATACGATATATGGTTCAAATGATAATAAGCATTTATATACTGAATATAGTTCTTTCCTGTTTATTTCTCATTTTATTTCTGTATTAGTAAATGTTCCTGAATAATATCTACAATGGTGTTCTATTTTTTCTCCATTGTACTCGTATTTTAATATGCCTCCCTAACTTTTTTCACTGGCATCTGATTCTACTATATAAGTAAATTTTTTGTTTTCATCCGAAAAATATAGTTTAGATAGGTTCTTACATAATAGTTTTACATTTTGTATTTGTGTTTGGTCTTTTTTATCAAACTGGTATTCTATGTCGTTCTTTAATTTTTGTTGTAATGGTTTTAAATTCTCTACTAATTTTGGTATGTATTCTCTTACTTGGTTTACTACTAGAAATTATTGTAATTTATTTTTCGTATCTAGTTGTTCATTTGAGTTAATTATTTGTTGTACTATATGTGTTTGCATTTTAATTCCATTTTTATCTATTTGTATTCCTAAGAATTCTATTTGCTTTTTCATTATGTCTGCTTTCTTTTTACTTAGACTTATGCCTGAATATTCTATAATATGTATAAATTTTTCTAAGAATCTTATATGTTCATCTTGTGTTTTGGAATATAGTAATATATCATCAATATATACTACACAATTTTCTCGTTGTTTAAAATAGTTATCCATAAAGTGTTGATATCTACCTGGTGCATTTTTATATCCAAATGGTAATACATTCCATTCATAAAATCCTTGTGGTACTGTAAATGCTCAAAGTTTTTTAGATTCCTCTTCTAACTTTAAGTGGTAAAATCCTGATTTGCAGTCAAATTTACTAAAGTAATTATATCCTTGTATTTGTCTTATATTTAATATTTTATTTGGTATTGAGTAATTATATGTTTTAGTTTTTACATTTAAATTTCTATAATCAATAACCATTATACTTTTTCCTCTTTTTTGTTCACTATGTTTATTTACTATAAATGCTGGGCTTGTATGCTTGCTATTGCTTTCTTGTATATACCATTTTTCTAGTAATTCACTTATATGTATCTTAAATTATGTTAAATCATTAAGATTATATCTTAATGGTTTTTGGGTTATTATACTATTATTATCAATTAGCTCAATTTTTATTTTTGTTTTATGTTTTTTCCATCCTTGTAAAGGATCGTCACTATATAATAATTCTAATTTATCTTGGATTATTTTTACTTTATCTATAGAGAATATAATTAATTCTATCTTAGGGTCTTCTTCTTTTATATTTTCTAATTTTTGTGTAATTTTTTCACTTCCTTTTATCCATTCTGTTGTTTTTCATTTTTTGTTATTTACTCTTTTTGCTCCTATTTTTTGTTTACACGGTGTTGTGAACCACCAGTGTGTTTTTGTTATTATATGTGGGTATAATTTTTCTAAAAATGGCATTCCTAATAGCATATCTTTTGTAGTCAATTCAAAATTATATATTTCCTCTATAGTTAATATCTTATCCCATATTTGTATTTTTATATTTTTTGCCTTATATGTGATCATGCTTCCTTCATTATTAAATCATGTTACTACTATCGGTGTTTTTAATTTTTCCCATTTATCTTCTGGTAAACAATTGTATTTACATATATTAGCTTCTGCTCTCGTATCTATCATTGGTGTATAATATCTGTTGTAATATCCCTCTATTATTATCTTTGCAAGTATATATATTTTCATATTTTTATCATACTAAAGTTCTTTTTATTATTAATCTTTTATTTTCATAATTTATTGTTAACGGTTTGTCTTCTAGATTATATGGTTTTACTTGTTCTAGCCATTTTATTCCTAAAGTGATATTTTCATCTCCTTGATATATTTTAAATTTTATTACTATTGGTACTCCTCTAATGATTATTTCCTTTTCTGTAGTTTCTTCGGTATACATTAATGCTTTTGGTAGTTCGAGGCATAATTATTCAGTAGTTATTATTTTATCTTCCGTCACTAATTCTCTTGTAATATAATTTTCTTCTTGTCTTGTATTTATTAATATTAAATATTTTCGTTGTTCCATTACTCCCGTTATGCAGTAATGATGTGATTTTATTTCTTCTTCCATTGATTTTTGTGGAGTTTTATCTATTCTTCTTGAGTTACTCATTTTAGATGAAATTTGTGGTATTTCACAGTTTATTCTTTTTGATGTGCTTAATCTTTCTTTTACTATTTCTAAATCTTCTTCTATATCAATCTCATTATAACTATAATCATTATTATCTATGACTATAACTATCCTTTCAAAAGGATTTTCTATTTTTATTTTTTTTATTTTATTTTTTGCTGTTATTTTATGTTTCGTTGTTAAAACCTATAAGTTTTTACACCTAGCTGTAAATATTTTACTTCCCGGGGCTAGTTCTATTCCTGACATTTTAAAATATAATACTAGCGATTTATCTATGTTCTTGTCATTTATTGCTACTGAGTAGTTAGCACTTATTATAAATTTAAATTTTTGGTATATGAGGTTACCTTTTACTGCACTTATTATACTTTTTTCTATGGGTTGTATGATTCTATCATCCGCTAAGTATATTTCTATGGGTGTATCTATTTCTTCTCTAAAACATGCTTTTATTAGTATTCATGTTCCTCCTAAATGAACATATTTAATTGGGTTTTTAGCCTTAATATCTTGTATTTCTTTATTTATTATTCGTTTGTTTATTATTGGTATTTTAGCCTTTTCTTTGGTGTATTTGCAATCTATGATATGCTCTCTTTGACTTACTGCATAATACTCTTCTTTTTGTCGTTTAAATCAATTTCTTATTGTTGGTATTTCGAATATTTTTTCTACGCTTAGGTCTAATTCTTTTCCTTTTATTTGTTCAAATATGCTATTATCAAATATTATTTTTTTTTCTAAAGATTCTTCATCTTGATGATTTTCTTTAGTTATTATTTTTATATCTGTTTCAGTCATTTATATAGTATTCATTATCTGATTCTGTTACTGAATTATTTTCTATTTCATTTTCCGATAATTCATATATACTATCATTGCTTTCTAATTCATAATCTATGTACTCTATCTGCATATATTTTTCATCGTCTATTATTATTTCTGATATTTATTTTTTCTTTGGATCTTTAGGTAATTTACAATCTCTAGCTATATGTCCTAATTTTTCACAATTATAACAAGTACAATCCGCTAGTTTTCTTTTTTGGTCTATATGGTCTTTTGATTTTGTAGTATTTTACATAGTATCTTCTTCTTGGTTTTCTATATTTATATTTCGATCTATATTTTTTGTTATATCTCCTTTTATAGTATTTATCCGCACAACCAAATTGGGGTGCCGTTTTATTTTTGCAACATGCTAAGTTTTTTACTAGTATTTTTTCCATTTTTATTTCTTCTTTATGTTTTTTCACATAGTTCTATAAACCATCGTTGTAAGATTTTTATTCTAGCTCCTAAGGTATCTGTTAATCCTGCTTTATTCCAACTTTTTATTACTTTTCAATTAAAAGGTTCTGGTAATTTTGTAAAATATAATTTTCTTATTTCCTTACTTTCTTCTGTGCTATATGTTCCTTTATAATGATATTCTCTAAATGCACATATATATTCATCTATGTAACACATATTACATATTGCTAATTTTGTCCTTAGATTCCGGTTTATGATTTTTTCTCTATTTTGTTCTTCTATTTCTGTTGTCATACTTCTAAATTCATTTCTTATAGCTATTTCGTATTTATGTAATATTTCCATAGTTGTAGTAGCTAATTCACCATTAGATTTTTTATTACTTCTTAGAGTTTTTAAACTTTCATCTGATAAATTTTGTAGACATAATTATACTATTCCTATAAGTGTTCTGTCTATATATCCTGGTGTTTCCGTCATTCCTATTTTGTTATCTATTAATTTTTTTGATATATATCCTATCCATAATTGGATTGTTTTATAATATCTGCTACACAGTCTAAATCTAAAAAATCATGTTGTTCAGTTATTGGTTTAGGCGTCCATTTTTTATTTAATCTTTTATCCCATATAATTTTTTCTCTATCATATTGTTCATAGTTTTCATTATAATATTTTAGATTTAAGTTTTTTGGGTTTTTTACTCTTGATGTGCTAGGTTTTTCATCAATGTCTACGTCTCCTGTATTTATTTCTAAATTCTTTGTATTATCTGTGTTTGCTAAAAGTTCCATATATGTTTCGCTTGTTTTTGAATGTTGTCCATCTAGATCATCGTCGTTTATTTCATCAATTCTTATTTCAGGTAGATTATCTTGGCTGTTTTCTTCTTTTTCTTCTAGTTCTTCTTCTAATTGCAATTTTTCTTTAAATTTATTTATCTCATTTGCTAATTTCATTTTTTGTTCCTTTTCTTTTTATTTAATTTCATACATTTCTTTTAATATTGCCTGTTCTTTTTCTAGTTCTATTATTTTAGTATTTTTTACTTCTTCTAATTGTCGTACTTCCTTTTTTGCTTGTTGTTTTATTTTTTCAATTTTCGTTTTTCTATCTATTTCTTCATTTTCTTTTGTTATCCTTATCATAGCAGTAAACTATCTTCTAGTTTTACCGTTTCATTTTCTAACATTAAACTTAGATTGTCACCTATTTTCTTATATCTTCTTCCTAGATTAGAAAATATTATTTTTATTTTTAATCCGTCAAAGTTTTCATATGATTTTTCATCTATTGCGTATTCTTCTTTATTCATTTATAAGTTGTGTTGTAGTTTATATTCTAAGCTTTCTATTTGTATTTGTAGGTATAAAATAGTTTTTCTCTGTGCTACTATAGATTTTTTTACAACTTCTGCAAATATATTACTGTTAAATCTATTTTGTCTATGTCTCAATTTTTGTCTTTTTGCTATAATTAGTTCGGTAAGTTTTTGTCTATATTCGTTATTCTCGTTATTCATTGTATCTTTAAGTATTGAATATATTTATATTCTATTTTAGATATATTATCTATTAATTGATCTAATTTGTCGTTATCAGTTTTTGTGATATTGAGTCGTTGATATTCCGGATATAATTTCTTTAATTTTCTTCTTATTTTTCTTAAATTTCTACTAGTATGTTTCTTCTTATATTTCTTTTCATCCATAGCTCTGATATCGTAGAAAGTTAAGACTTTGAATAAATGAAGCACTTTCATAAACACTCTCTCAAATATTTAATACTTAAGCTATTCATATTTAATAGATAATGGAACAAACTTCAGATATCATGGATAAGCAAGAGGCAAATGTATATTGTTAAAAAAATATGCAGAACTAATTTCATATATTACCTTTTACTGCACTATTATACTTTTTTCTGTGGGAATTGTATGATTCTATCATCCGCTAAGTATATTTCTATGAGTGTATCTATTCCTTCTCTAAAATATGCTTTTATTAGTATTTTTGTTCCTCCTAAATGCACATATTTAATTGGGTTTTTAGCCTTAATATCTTGTATTTCTTTATTTATTATTCGTTTGTTTATTATTGGTATTTTAGCCTTTTCTTTGGTGTATTTGCAATCTATGATATGCTCTCTTTGACTTACTACATAATACTCTTCTTTTTGTCGTTTAAACCAATTTCTTATTGTTGGTATTTCGAATATTTTTTCTACGCTTAGGTCTAATTCTTTTCCTTTTATTTGTTCAAATATGCTATTATCAAATATTATTTTTTGTTCTAAAGATTCTTCATCTTAATGATTTTCTTTAGTTATTATTTGTATATCTGTTTCAGTCATTTATATAGTATTCATTATCTGATTCTGCTACTGAATTATTTTCTATTTCATTTTCCGATAATTCATATATCATTGCTTTCTAATTCATAATCTATGTACTCTATCTGCGTATATTTTTCATCGTCTATTATTATTTCTGATATTTGTTTTTTCTTTGGATTTTTAGGTAATTTACAATCTCTAGCTATATGTCCTAATTTTCCACAATTATAACAAGTACATTTCGTTAGTTTTCTTTTTGGTCTATATGGTCTTTTGGTTTTGTAGTTTTTTACATAGTATCTTCTTCTTGATTTTTTATATTTATATTTTGATCTATATTTTTTGTTATATCTCTTTTTATAGTATTTATCCGCACAACCAAATTGGGGTGCCGTTTTATTTTTGCAACATGCTAAGTTTTTACTAGTATTTTTTTCATTTTTATTTCTTCTTTATGTTTTTTCACATAGTTCTATAAACCATCGTTGTAAGAATTTTATTCTAGCTCCTAAGGTATTTGTTAATCCTGCTTTATTCCAACTTTTTATTACTTTTGAATTAAAAGGTTCTGGTAATTTTGTAAAATATAATTTTCTTATTTCCTTACTTTCTTCTGTGCTATATGTTCCTTTATAATAATATTCTCTAAATGCACATGTATATTCATCTATGGACAAGTTACTATTTATAATGATGCAATATTTATGATGTCCACGTGGACACATATATACCTTTAAAATACACTATTAAATAGTGCAGGGGTAAAAGGTCATGTTCAAAGTTTGAGATTATTACAACAACTTCGGTCAAAGTTCAAACTTATTTCAGACATTTTTCCCTTTATTACTACTACAACATATTCAGTATAATCCTACAATCTTCCATGTATGTAATTTCCTTTTAAATTATTTATAATGTTTTTTAAACATAAGTATTCATATACTTTTATTTAACATATTATCTCCAAAATAATATTTATTTTATCTTAAAAAATTGTGACTTAAATAAGAAAACAAAAATATCACAATTCTAAAGAGATAAAAAAAAAAGAGAGATAGAGTTGTTAATGTCAGAATTAAAAAAAAAAAGAGAAAATAATGACTGCATAATTGTAATTTAAGAAAACACATAACCAATTAACGAGATAAATTTTGAAATAGTATATGTATGGGATCAAAGATTAATTTGACATAGAGTAATATATCATATACTTAGGAAACTTCCACAATAAATAAACTACGGATTTACCTTCATATAGTAGTGAGTTGCACTTTTTAGTGTTGATTTCTACTTCTTGCAATCTTGAATTATGATAAATTAGTGTTATTCGTCGAGAGTAAGGAGCATATTATATATTAGATTATGAATGCCTTACAACTTAAAAATAAATGTTTTCTCAATTGATATCAATACTTGAATTTCAAATTTAAGTTACTTTATTATTTATATTAAAATTTTGGTTATTATTGAAAGAATATTGATAAAAAAAATACTATAAAAATAATTGTGAAAAAGCTTTAGTATTTTCATTTTAAATTTTGTTAAAAGGCAAAATAGTTACAAAACTTTAATTTTATAAATATAAAATTGATCTAAAGTTTGTACTCACTCCATTTTAATTTATGTAATGTTTATTTGACTTAACATGAAGATATTTATTATTTTAAAAAAAAAAACACTTTTAAACTTGTGGTCTAAAACAAACCATAGATGTTCGTATGACTACAAATCATCTCACAAAGAATAAAATGAATATTTTAAAGTCAAAATATTATTAAATATATTAATACATCATTCTTTTGAAATTGACTACAAAGTCACAACTCTTCAGAAAAGTAACAACTCTTCATAAAAGTCAAAACATTTAATAAAAGTCACAAATCGAATGAAACTTGGCAAAAAGAAGTGAACACTTTGCTGAGGAACGAAGTACCTCTCACTTTTCACAAAAGTCACAACTTTCCACAAAAATTACAATTTTCCACAAAAGTCACAACTTTTCACAAAAATCATAACTCTTCATTTTTTATTCACACCTTTTAAAACCGAACCCTTAATTTCAAGGCACCAAAAGAAGAAAGAATAAACAAAAAAAATTGAATTCAATTACAATGCGACATTACTACTCTTGCACCTCTCAGTCCATAACTCATAATGCTGCTGGAATTGGTAGAATTCATTACATTTGGTTCTTTAGTAAACAAATCTTCTATTTCTGCCACTATTATTTGTAGGTTTTTTTTCCGCTATAGGAGAGTCGAATTTAAATAATTAATTAAGCTTCTTATGAAGTTTGTTTCATCCTATTTCATGAAGCTTAATCTTTACTGTAAATCATAATGGTTCCTGTAATTATTGCAATTTCTTTTTTCTATTTTGGTGACTTTTTTTGAACTCTATTAAAAATTTCAGCAAGGATGATTGAAAATTGATCTTCTCTTTTGTCCCTTTCTACAATTTTCTTCATATAAATAAATAAAATTGATTTCAATTGCATTGCGACATTACTACTCTTGTACCTCTCTGACCACAACTCATAACGCTGCTGAAACGACTGAATTCATTACCTTTGCTTCATTAATAAACAAAACGTCTATTTCTGCCACTATTATTTGTAGGGTTTTTTCTCTGTAGGATGAGCCGAATTCAAATATATTAATTAACATTCTTATGAAGTGAGTTTCATCCCTCAAAGTTTTTTTCGTCCTATTTCATTAAGCTTAATTTTTTACTGTAAGTCATAGTGATTCATGTATCTATTGCAATTTCTTTTTTGCTATTTTGGTGACTTTGTTTTTAACTCTATGAAAAATTCCAGTACGGATGACTGGAAATTGATCTTCTCTTTTGTCCCTTTCTACAGGTTTCTTCATATACTTTTTGGAAAAATTGCTTGTGGGTTGTGCAATATTTGATGGCACACAACAACAAATATGTGATAACTATTATAGAACAATTGATGAAGTTTGTTAAAAGAACCAAACAAATTGCTCTGTTGTTTGCCACATTTAGTAAATTATTTTGATTAGATATCTTAGGTACAAACATTTGCGCTCTTCCTAGAATATTAATACAGAGACAATTAGCCAACTTTTTTTTTATCGCAAGTTTACTAATTTGTTATATTTCTTCCTCTCTTGTTTTTGGACATAATAAAAGATCAAGTTTTCGTGAAACTAACAAATGCCAAAATACACTATAAAAAATCATTTTTATCGGTAATAAATATGCACATTAAACGAAGAGAGCTAGAGACTTTACCGACATTAATCAATTGTCATTAGATTCAATGTCGCTATAGACTCTTTTCCGACATTAATCAATTGTCATTAGATTCAATGTCGCTATAGGCTCTACGGACATTTATAGAAAGTACTATTTGCCTCCGAAAATACATATTTACAGACAATTAAACTATTAATTACTGTTAAAGATCATTTTTTTTTTGTAATTGTAACTCTTTCTTTTGATAAAGTTTTTTTGTTGTTTTTATAAAGAAGTGATAACTCTTTCGTTTGGCTTCTTTTAATTAAACTTGTGAACTGTAAACTTGGATAAAACCCGACATACTATCTTTTTGAAAAATATGTTAAGCAACATGCCTTTTTTTCTTGATTGTGGAAACTAAGGTCGTTATTATTATTATTTATGGATTTTTGTGAGTTCAAGTGCTCAAAAAATTATGCTATGAGATTTAATATGTTATGTTTCAAAAATTTTGGTTTAGAATATTCAATTGTGAACAGTTCCATTCAGATGCCACCTATTGCTTGGTTTATAATTACATTAGTTCTTTGTAAGTCCATACTATAACCATAACAATTACTATGGTTCAATTCCAAATAAGTTGGGGCAGGTGATATGAAACCTAAGCAATAGTAATGAATATTCCGAGACAATGAGGAAAAATCTTTATAATACTAACAATGTTAGGGTCATTTTTAACATATACATGATACGACATACTATAATAGAAAAGAGATTGATGGAGCTTCGTAAGAAAGGAGCCGAAGGTCCTCCGTTAAAATGTAGTTAAATATGTTCTTATATGGACGTGATGTTCCACTTTACTTGGGAGTGTTGTTGTCTGAGGCCTTTTGGTCTCTTCTTTAACATATGATATTGTTCTTTATAACTTCTTGTAGTTTAAAAAAATTCATTACTTCTATCACGACCCGAGCGTGGATGTGGCTGACACTTGAGAACTATTGCTGGTCTCCAAGTGAACCCTCATCTTGGCTGACTACAAGCGGAAAACTAACTCAAGTAATAAAAGGCTTAAAACTGAATTAAATATGTTAACTCAAATACTCAACTCATAAAGTCTAAACCATACTCAATAGAAATACATATAGTTTGTAAGATAACTCAAAAGAAGGTAAATACTTAAAGACTCCTCAACTCTATCTATCTATGAGGCCTCTACTATTATAAAAAGTTATCGGGACAAGACCTACGACATCTCAAAACTACTAACTATAAGGTAATTGTGAAGTTCTCCAAAATATACGAAGGCTCACTAAAACTAACTGGAATGTTAAATGATCTAAACGAAGCACCTGTTGATGATTATAAACATATATATCTTCATCCTTATAAGATATAGGTCGAATGACATCAGTACATTGAATGTACAAGCATTATAGGGGGAACTGAAACATATCTAGCTGAACTGATAACATGGGAAGACAATACTCACCTCAACTCAACTCCAATATGAAAGGAATAACAAAAGATAAAATGTTTAAATCTTCATAATAAACAGATACTAACTCAATGATGTGTATAAAAATACAATAAACTCCAAACAATAAATATTAACTCAAAATGTATAAAAATACAACAACATACTCTTTACTCTTATTTGAGAGATTCTCTAAGCGACAATCATCACTATGAGCTATGTGATGCTACAACGTTTTGCCCACACTGCCAGAACTATCCTGTACCTTGTTGGGGTATATAACTCCTCAACTAAGTTGATCCACTAAGCTGTTCCCGAAGACAATAAGGATTCATCTAAAAAGTATGATGATTTTCCCATGTTGGCTACATGGTTTATGAGGAATGTGAATTGTTTGAACTCATCCTCATATCGGTGTTCAATACTGCTCCCAATAATATATATAATAATTCTCAATGTATTAAAACATACTCTTTATCTGGTTTGAGATACTTGCTCAAACTATCCTCTTAAAAGAGGTAACTGCTCTGAAAATATCTTTGAACTCACAAAGCAATTTTTAGAAATCAAAGTTCTCTTTTCTCAATGTAAAAATGATACATTTGGGAATACTTAGTTCCCTTAAACTTTACTCAAACATGCCTCTTAAAACTCTCCTCAAAAACTCAGTTTAAAACAAAAAAATTGGCTTTAAAGGATTATCAAGACCTATAACACTAAATGTAGTTCATGTTAAAAAAATAGAAATGAACGAAGCAACTCAAATGTCTCATTGACTATATAGGAACTTAATACTTAGAACTCAAGAAGTCAAGAACTCAGAACTCAACGATACTACTCATCTTAATAATTACTTAATTCAAAGGATTCATGCTGGAATATAGACATGAACGAATCAACACAAGGACCTTAGTGCAATACTTAGCTCCCTTATACTCTTTTTCAATAATGAATACAATCCATCTCATTCTTATATTTATTTCCTCAAGACTTAGTTCAAATCTATAGTTAGTTTCGAAAGACTTCTCAAAGTGACTCAGAATGGATCTCTTAAACATTCCTATAAACTTCTCTTTAATTGGAAATGTAATTTAAGAGATATGATTAATGAAGACTTTAATATTTAATATCAAGAAGGGAGCGAAGACAAGATTGGAAAGAGTACACATGAGATGAAGAACAAAGGAGAAATGGGTTTGATGACCCATGCACATTGCTGGTGTAGGGCGCTAGACCTCCAATTACTGAAGCTGCTTTGTGGCACATTGCAGGTGCAGGGTGGCAGCCCCCCTGGCTCCTTGGTGGCACATTTGCCTAGCCCCCCCTCCCCGGCGCCTTTGTGGCGCATTTCCTGCTCGAACCTGCATCACAAAAACATATGTCAAAGTTCTCTTTTCTCAGTGTAAAAATGATACATTTGGGAATACTTAGTTCCCTTAAACTTTACTCAAACATGCCTCTTAAAACTCTCCTCAAAAACTCAGTGTAAAACACAAAATTTGGCTTTAAAGGATTATCAAGACCTATAACACTAAATGGAGTTCATGTTAAAAAAATAGAAATGAACGAAGCAACTCAAAGGTCTCATTGACAATATAGGAACTTAATACTGAGAACTCAAGAAGTCAAGAACTCAGAACTCAACGATACTACTCATCTTAATAATTACTTAATTCAAAGGATTCATGCTGGAATATCAACATGAACGAATCAAATCAAGGATCTTAGTGCAATACTTAATTAGGTCCCTTATACTCTTTTTCAATAATGAATACAATCCATCTCATTCTTATATTTATTTTCTCAAGACTTAGTTTAAATCTATAGTTAGTTTCGAAAGACTTCTCAAAGTGACTCAGAATGGATCTCTTAAACATTCCTATAAACTTCTCTTTAATTGGAAATGTAATTTAAGAGATATGATTTATGAAGACTTTAATATTTAATATCAAGAAGGGAGCGAAGACAAGATTGGAAAGAGTACACATGAGATGAAAAACAGAGGAGAAATGGGTTTGATGACTCATACACATTGCTGACGTAGGGCGCTAGACCTCCAATTACTGAAGCTGCTTTGTGGCACATTGCAGGTGCAGGGTGGCAGCCCCCCTAGCTCCTTGGTGGCACATTTGCCTAGCCCCCCCTCCCCGGCGCCTTTGTGGCGCATTTCCCCAGCCCATGTCCAGAAAATCTGATGAATTTTCTTGCTCAATATTTGGTCCTAACTCATCTATAATCGATTGGTTTCTCCCAAAATCTCTTTGTTCGACAATCCACCACTAACTCATCCTAATTATACTCAATGTCAACCAAGAAACATCACTCATTCACAATACCCTCACCTCAAGAACTCAAAAACTTCCATTGTTAAAGAAATGAAGCTAAAACTCAAGAACTCTTCAAGAATCTTTACATAAACAATTTCATGGACAAATTAATGAAAGAATTACATGTTTGGCATGAGGATGAACAAATCCATCACTATGGAAAACCTCACACACTTGGAAATGACGCATCCCGAAATTTAATTGATTTATTTTTTCCCTTTTTACATATGGAGGAAGACAAAAATGTTCTTGGCAAAAATCATGAATATTGAAGAACGCTTGAAACCCGAGCTTTCCTCCTCTTGAAATTTCACTCTAATTTCTCCAAGGGTTTTGGAACGTGCCAAGTGATTTGGAATCTGATATAACCCTTTATTGGGTGAGGAAAAACGTGCTAGGATTATAGGGAAAAAGGAAAAGACCAAAAGATCCTTTCCTAAAATGGAGGAATTGCCTTAAATAGAGAGGCTTCACTCAAATGGGCACAACTTTTTGCTCTGAGCTCAAAATTTAGCAAACTAGGCGGCGTTGGAAAGAGGACTCAAAGATCTTCAATTTGATAGTTTATGGGCCACCTAAATCTCTATGTGCTAAAATATATGGTTGATTTAAATTGGCCTAAGAAAAATCTCATAGGGAAACTCAATCGGAAAGAAAGTTTTCAACTAAACTTTATGCTAGGGGATTTTAGTGACCTTAAGATCTTAGAAAATTTAGAATCACCCTGTACAAATCTTATACACAAATAAAAAATGACTCGAATCTTAACTTAGTAAATTTTGGTATGTTAGAAGTACACCTCAACGACCAGGACCTACACTTACAGAAAAATGAAGAAAATATGGGTTAGAACAAAATTGTGCTAGGTATGATAGCCATGCATAAAAATCCTTAAAAGGGACATTTTAATTGAAACCATGCATTTTATCAAGTTTAATAGTCATCATGCACATTTGTGAAGAAACATAAGTCAAACCATCTCATAAGTAACCCTAAGCTATACTTCTGCAATGCATAGATAGGATCCCATAATCCTACCTAATGCTAAGTACCACTTTTGGATCACCAACATCATACATATCATACCTTGACCTCATCAATAACCAACACTCATAGACAAGACAACATTCATGTTCATAGTTTGTAGTAAGTAAGGTCACCCTTAGCAACAATCCATATCATACATGCATAAATTCACAAGTTTTCATAGCATAGGAGAACCACACCACAACCACTCTTAAAGCCTACTTATGCAGTGCATAGATGGAGTCCCATACCTTTACTCATACTAAGTAGAACTTCTTAAGAAGCCACAGTTATAGTTCATGTTCACGTTCTTGTCATAATTCATATTCTTGTCATATAGGGAAATATAGCCTTAACCGACATAGACCATGTGAGCAACATGGAATCTGGTGTCATGCCCCCACACCGAAAATAGGTGTCCTACTTTCCTAAGGTAGAACTCATGCTTGTTAGCTTATGCGGATCCACTAGCTAAAGACCTATGTGGGCACATAGTTACGTGATAAG
Source organism: Solanum stenotomum (assembly GCF_019186545.1). Taxonomy (NCBI): domain Eukaryota; kingdom Viridiplantae; phylum Streptophyta; class Magnoliopsida; order Solanales; family Solanaceae; genus Solanum; species Solanum stenotomum. The sequence continues at coordinate 34,049,020 of NC_064289.1, read as the reverse complement.
GAGATTGCTACTAGAAACCAAGACTAACTGACGTAAAAGGTTCCTATCTCATGAGATAACTATTTTGGAAAGCTGAACTAACTTACGTAAAAGCTGTCATCTCATTTTCATATCCACTGGTGCTAAGCATAATTCCCTTTAAAATCATGTCAAGTCTTTACTTAAATTCTTGGTCATGGTAGAATGCCTTAACACTCAAACCAACATGGTATCATGATAGCTCATAGATTCAATAGGTGAGAATAGCCTTTCAACCTTAGAATCATTACTATGTGAGTAAACCTTTTCACATCATGTTCATAGTGTGTTCATGAGAATAGCCTTTCATTCAACACAACAAGATAATCATAGTCATAATTAATTCATGCATAATAATATGTAAGGGTATAGGGGAGAATGACCTTTCAATTAATACCAAAATTACACTATAGTCATAGAATCTTCATTCTCAACATAAATCTTGAAGCACATGCATAATTCTCATATTCATGCATAATTCACCCTTCATGGACCATGAACCACATTCAATCCAACATCTAGAATTTATACATTAGATATGGGTAATAACATAATTCAATCAATTCAATTAATCTAAACAAAACCCATTTACATGCTTCTAAAATCAATCAACCCACATTGAGATCACAATTTAGCACAATAGGGAATCCATGGGTTCTTGGGGGAATTTCACCATAATTCAGCAATAAATCATCAATTGAATCATAACCCAACATAATTCAACCATTGAAAACATTTTTAAAGATAACCCATGTTACTTGAACAAAACCCTAACTTTTAGGGAAATTGTAAGATTTGAAATCAAGTTTTGAAGGGGCTCTATGGGTGAAATCTACCAATGGATGAAAACAACCACTCCTTGATGAAGAATCTTCAATGAATTTGATGAAAAACCCTTGATTTCTTCAAACCCAAGCTTCAATTTTACTCTTCTTCTTCTTCTTGGGTTTTTAGAGAGAGAAATATTGTGAGGAAGATGAACTTTTGATTTTGATCTGGGTCTTTGTGAAAATGATTTAGTTTGGGTGTTTATTGACTTAAAATACCTTATATAGTTATTTAAAAATAATATAAAATATACCCATATTAATTGGACTAAAAAATAAAAATTACAAAATTGCCCCTCACCCAAGTGGACTACCCACACGCCTAAGGCAAAGTCCACGAGGGGCCTCACGGACAGTGGACTACTCCACGTGCCGTGGTCCGTCACGTGGACTTGGGCCTTTGGCTAGTTAATATAAGGCATGGTCCACGAGGGCTCTTTACAAGCAGTGGACTTGTCCATGTGTTGTGGTCCCTAACGTGAACTATGCCTCTTGCCCAAACGGCTAAGGCAAGATTCACGAAGGTAGTGGGGTCCTCCACGTTCCGTGAATCCACACATGGACTTGTTCTTTTGCCTAAATGGCTAAGGTATTTGTCCACGAGGGCTTCCAAGGGTGGTGAAGGCTTTCATGCCTCGTGAACCCTCACGTGGACTGCCTCCTCACCCCAAGCGGCTAAGGCATTAGTACACGATGCCTTGCACGGCCAGTGAGGTCCTTCACGCTCCGAGAAGCCTCACGTGGACCATTCCTCTTGCCTATACGGCTAAGGCAAGGTTCCATGAGGGCTTCCACGGGTAGTGGAGCTTTCCACTTGCCGTGAAGCCTAGCGTGGACATATACTTAGCCAAATTTTTGGGGGATAATTTAGGGTCCTCCTCAAGGACCCTTGGTTGGTCCTTGGAGGAGGGGTCGTATCTTGATGTTTAGCCCCTACAATCTTAATTCTAAGTATGGGGAGCCATTTTACAAATTTGAACCACGCATCAAACTCAAATACTCATATGTAAGGCTCTAGTTTCACCTAATAATTTTTCGGGTGTTACATTATCTCCCCCTTGGGAAAATTCATCCTCGAATGACGATCTAGACACCTTACGAAATTAAAGACTCAAGAGTAGCAGCCCAACATGCATGAGATAGCAAAATAATGCACCACTTAATGTAGGAAACTTCAACTCCATCTTAACATGATCAATGCAATAAAAAGGAAATAGGAACTACATCTATCAACCCAATATGCATGAAATTCAACATTTCTCATGTTTATAGGAGGAACTACCTTCTCCAATAAAAGCATGCTCAACACAACATTATGGAACCACTATGCCATCTCATAAAAAATAATAAAGCATGTTCATCAATTAACCTCATGAAGTCAAATATGCAACATCATACTCGAATGCACAACAACATGAAGAATACAATTCATGAAAACAACTCAATCATTACTAAACATGAATTTTATCAAGAACATGCATAATCATAAGGAAATCATGGAAAACACATATATCACACATGACTCCCAAAACTAGGAACTTAAGAGGAACTACTTACCTCAAGCTTGAATAGGAGTAGAAGGAAAAATATGAGGATAGTGAGACTTCATATCGGCCTCGAATTCCTCCATAAAACCTTTATGGAAGATACTTCCTTGTTTCTCAACCTTTTAACTTGTCGATCTAAAATCTCTACCAAAATCTCTTCATAAGAAAGACTCTCATCAACTCCCAAACCTTCTAAAGGAATTATGGATACCGGATCTCCAATGCACTTCTTAAGCATGGAAACATGAAACACCAGGTGAACTGGAGCCAACTCATTCTGTAAGTCTAACTCATATGCAACTTTCCCAACACATTTTAAGATTTTATATAAGCCCACATACCGGGGACTAAGCTTCCCCTTTTTTCCAAACCTCATCACACCTTTCATAGGTGAGATTTTTAAGTAGATCCAATCATTAACTTCAAATTCTAGATCCCTTCTTCTAACATCGGCATAAGACTTTTGCCGACTTTTGTCCATCTTCAACCTCTCTCTAATGAGTCGAACTTTTTCAATGGCTTCATAAACTATCTCGGGACCAATTAGAGCAATTTCACCTAATTTAAACCAACCAACCGGAGAATTTCACCTTATCCTTGAAGCGATTGTACTTACATTGGGGTTCACATGAGTTCTAGTATCCCTTTGACTTGGGCCGTCACGACTTGGGTCTATATTTGGAGAGCCGACCTTATTTCCACATTTTTCATAGCCCCCACATCAATAGCAGCTTGAGGAACTTGGTAATCAAAGCACAAGGCTTAGAATGATTCTAGGATGATGTCTCATAGAGAACATCTAGCGGAGTCTCGTTGATGAGTGTGAAGCATGCCACATTTATGAATGAGAGGCTATAATATGTTTAGGAAGTTTCACTTCGTTCATTATGTCACGACCTAGGGGTACAATGTAACACGGCGTACTCGACCCCGAAGATGTCTTATAAAGGCCCTTAGCATATCATAAACATAAGTAATAGAAATGATGCAAAATTAAAACTTTTTACAATCGAAGTCTTTTCATAAAACTAAATGGAAGTCTAGACATTGTCTCAATAAACCATCTAATACAATAGAATATCAATAAGGGTCACAACCCTTTACAACATAGTCTCAGAAGGAAATTTAAGAAGAAACTAGAAATGAACAACTTCCATCCTCAAATCTTGAGGACTCACCAAAAGCATGGGGAAAATCAATCCAAGATTTTCACAAAGAGAGAAGTACACCTCAGCGACTGGGACCTACACTTAGAGAAAAGTGTAGCAAATATGGGTTAGCACAAAATTGTACTAAGTATGATAGCCATGCATAAAAATCCTTAAAATAAGCTAAAGGGATATTTTAGTTGAAACCACGCATTTTATCAAGTTTAAGAGTCATCATGCACATTTGTGAAGAAACATAAGTCAAACTATCTCATAAGCAACCCTAAGCTATACTTGTGCAATGCATAGATAGGATCCCATAAACCTACCTAATGCTATGTACCACTTTTGGATCACCAACATCATACATAACATACCTTGATCTCATCCATAGCCAGCACTCATAGACAAGGCAACATTCATGTTCATAGCTTGTAGTAAGTAAGGTCACCCTTAGGAACAATCCATATCGTACATGCATAAATTCACAAGTCTTCATAGCATATGAGATCCACACCACAACCACTCTTAAAGCCTACATGTGCAATGCATAAATGGAGTCCCATACCCCCACTAACACTAAGTATAACTTCTTAAGAAGCCATAGTTATAATTCATGTTCATGTTCTTATCATGGTTCATATTCTTGTCATGTAGGGAAATATAACCTTAACCGACATAGACTTGTGAGCTACATGGAATCCGGTGTCATGGCCCCACACCGAAAAGAGGTGTCCTACTTGCCTAAGGTAGAACCCATGTTTGTTAGCTTAGGTGGATCCACTAGCTAAAGACCTTTGTGGGAACATAGTTACAGGATAAGGATATTGCTACTAGAAACCCGGACTAACTGACGTAAAAGGTTTCCATCTCATGAATAACTATTTTGGAAAGCCGGACTAACTGACGTAAAAGCTTTCATCTCATTTTCATATCCACTCGGTGCTAAGCATAATTCCCTTTAAATTCATGTTAAGTCTTTACTTAAATTCATGGTCATGGTAGAATGCCTTAACACTCAAACCAACATGGTATCATGTTAGCTCATAGATTCAATAGGTGAGAATGACCTTTCAACCTTAGAATCATTACTATGTGAGTAAACCTTTCACATCATTTTCATAGTGTGTTCATGAAAATAGCCGTTCATTCAACATAACAAGATCATCATAGTCATAATTAATTCATGAATAATAATGTGTAAGTGTATAGGGGATAATGACCTTCCAATCAATACCACAATTACACCATAATAATAGAATTTTCATTCTAAAGATAAATCTTGAAGTATATGCATAATTCTCATATTCATGTATAATTCTCATAATTCACCCTTTAAGGATCATGAATCACATACAACCCAACATCAAGAATTTCTACATTAGATATGGGTAGTAAAATAATTCAATCAATTCAATTAATATAAAAAAAACCCATTTACATGCTTCTAAAATAAATCAACCCACATTGAGATCACAATTTAGCAATATAGGGAATCCGTGGGTTCTTGGGGTAATTTCACCATAATTCAACCATAAATCATCAATTTAATCACAACCCAACATAATTCAACCATGGAAAACGTTTTTAAAGAGAACCAATGTTATTCGAACAAAACCCTAACTTTTGGGGAAATTGTAAGATTTGAAATCAAGTTTTGAAAGGGTTCCATGGGTGAAATCTACCCATGGATAAAAACTAGCATACCTTGATGAAGAATATTCAAAGAATTTGATGAAAAACCCTTAATTTCTTCAAACCCAATCGTCAATTTTACTCTTCTTCTTCTTGTGTTTTTAGAGAGAGAAATATTGTGATGAATATGAACTTTTGATTTTGTTTGGGTCTTTGTGAAAATGATTTAGTTTTGGTGTTTATTGACTTAAAATACCTTATATAGTTATTTAAAAATAATATAAAATATTCCCATTTTAATTGGACCAAAAAATAAAAATTATGAAATTGCCCCTCACCCAAGTGGACTGCCCACAAAGTCCACGAGGGGCTTCACGGGCAGTGGACTGCTCCAAATGCTGTGGTCCCTCACGTGGACTTGTGTCTTCGGCTTGTGAAGCTAAGGCATGGTCCACGAGGGCTTTTCACGAGCAGTGGACTTGTCCACGTGCCGTGGTCCCTAACGTGAACTATGCCTCTTGCCTAAACGGCTATGGCAAGCTTCACGAGGGGTCTTCACGGGCAGTGAGGTCCTCCATGTTCCATGAACCCACATGTGGACTTACCATTTTTCCTAAATGACTAATGCATTGGTTTACGAGGGCTATCCAAGGGTGGTGAAGTCTTTCACGCCTCGTGTACCCTCACGTGGACTGCCTCCTCACCCAAAACGGCTAAGGCATTGGTCCATGAGGCCCTGCACGACCAGTGAGGTCCTTAACATTCCGTGAAGCCTCACGTGGACCATGCCCCTTGCCTATACGGCTAAGGCAAGGTTCCACAAGGGATTTCATGGGACGTGGAGCCTTTCACCTGTCGTGAAGCCTAGCGTCGACATATACTTAGCCAAATTTTTGGGGCCTAATTTAGGTTCCTCCTCAAGGACCCTTGGTTGGTCCTTAGTGAGGGGGGGGGGTCGTATCTTGATGTTTAGCCTCTAAAATCTTAATTCTAAGTATGGGGAGCCATTTTACAAATCTAAACCATGCATCAAACTCAAATACTTATACGTAAGGCTCTAGTTTCACCTATTAATTTTCTGGGTGTTATAAGCATTCCAAAACATAATCTCCTCTTAAAGGTCTCACCTGAAACAAGGTTTATAGAAGAGATTCTAAGAGTACATCTCACTTTTAGCTCAAACACACAATTCATATGAATAAGAGTGCATTCTTTCGAATCTCAACACTTAAGCTCATTCATGGTCTTCTGTCAACCCCCTCTATAGTCTTATGACTTTCTGAACACTTTTGCTGAGAGTAACTCATCGATAAGGATCTGGACATTTCTTTTCAACTACCTCGAGTATGAGGGGTAGTCGAATGGATCTGAGAGCACGAGTTTGAATAAGTTCCTTCTGACACAACTCTATCGAATGATTTAGAATATGAAAGAAGGGAAACTTTTCTTAATGTCTGTAGTTCCTCATTTATAATAGTAGGTCCCTCACAACTATAAATAAGATCCTACTACAGGACTTCATACACAACTTGGGACATTTGAACTCTATTCTCTGATACAAAATTTGTCACAACCTTAGCCTACATTGTGAACAGAGCCGGCACTCGAGAACCATTGTTGGTCCCCAAGCGAACCTTATCTTGGCTGACTACTAGCAGAAAACTAACTCAAGTAATAAAAGGCTTAAAACTGAACTAAATACGTTAACTCAAACACTCAACTCATAAAGTCCGATTCATACTCAATAGAAATACATATAGTTAGTAAAACAACTAAAAGAAAGTAAACATAGAAAGACTACTCAACTCTATCTATCTATGAAACTTCTACTATTACAAAAAGATACCAGGACAAGACCCTCGACATCTCAAAACTACTTACTGTAAGGTAATGGTGAAGTCCTCAGGAATATGTGAAGGCTCACCAAAGCTAGCTGGAATGTCAAATTATCTCAACTAAGCACCTGTTGATGATCCTGAACACCTGTATCTGCATCATTTTAAGATGCAGGTCAAATGACGTCAGTACATTGAATATACGAGCATGTAAGGGGTAACTAAAACATGCTAGTTTAACGAATAACATGGAAAGAAAATACTCACCTCAACTTACCTCCAATATGAAAGAAATAACAAAGGATAAAATGTTTAAATCTTCCTAATAAACTGATACTAACTCAATGATATATATAAAAATACAATAAACCCAAAACAATTGATATCAACTCAAAATATATAACAATACAATAACATACTTGTAACACCTTAAAAATCAGACTCAGACTAAACAGAAGATTAAGGGTCGAACTAGAAAGTTTTGGAGGACAACGGGTCCCCCCACGGGCCGTGGATCCCCACGTGAGCCGTAAGATGGCTCGTAGAAGTGAGGCAGAGCCACCAAGGCTCAAGCGTTGAACCACAAAGCCCACCATGAGCTGTAGACTCGATGACCGGCCGTGGATTGGTTCGTCGTCCTAAGACAGTAGACCCTCTAGCGCAAGTGAAGAACCACGGTGGCCTTCACGGTCCGTGGTCCTTCACATGGTTCTTCAGTGGATCCGTGGTTGGCCTTGATCAACTTTTAAGTCACGGTCGTTTTGGTCTTTTCCCATATGTATTGGGCATTTAAACTACGTCATTTAACACCTAAACTACGTCTATTTACTTAGTCTAAGCCTAATAATCTAGTCAGAACCTACCCAAAATCTCTATTCTACAAAATACATCGAAAGTAGAGCAAAACGAAGAGGAAAGTCGACCAGTCAGTAGAGCAAAACGAAGAGGAAAGTCGACCAGTCCTCTCAAGAACACGCAAAAGGTTTTCTTCACGTTCCACCCTCGAAATCAAAGGATTTCTCTATGGATTTTGTCACCAGGTATGTGGGATTTCACTAGTGGGTTTCTTTCATCCACTAGGTCCCTAGAATTCACTCAGCTCCTTGATTCTCCATAACTTGTTTAGACCTAGGGTTTCTAAAACTTTGTATTTTGTTGTGATTTAGCTGTTGTAGTAACCTTGTAACGATCGGTTCTCATCGTTATAGAAAAGTCAATGGGGAAAAAGTTTTGGGCCAGAAAACTTTTTCGTAGGAACTTGGAATTTCCCAACCTAGTCCAGATTTGGACGAAATTAGAGTCTGTAAGGTCTAGGGAAATCTGGTAACAATGGGGTGATCTAATTATGAATTTTATCACATGAGTAGATAGCTGTGATGTTAAGGAACCCGTATGACTTTACATAATTAAATTTGGGCGAGTAGAACTTTTGAAAATGATCTTAGCGTGAATGGGTAGTTCCTGAGTGTCATTGGTTGAAGGTGTGTTGTGAAATAGGCATTTTGGAATTCTTTATTTATCTCTCTGTTTCCATGCAAGCCGCTAAGACGGGATTATTCCTACCAGGGCATGGCCGCTGTGGCGGGATAGGTGCCTCCATAGTAGACTAGTCGTGACTTATGTCGGAAATAAACCCCATAAATGTTTTATTCTGCCTTTTTCCATTTTTAGAGTTAGGAGATGACCCCAGGCAAGTTTTTGACCTTTTTCACCACTCTTGAGGTTAAAGGTAAGATTTTAACTCCCTGAATCCATTTTTCGATCTGTAGTACATAATATAGCGGGTAATTCTCGATGGGGGATGGTTTTTGTTTGGAAATTTGGTGGAAAAAGCCCTAATTTGGATATTGAGATCATGGGTTTGATCTAGGGTTTATAGTATTGACCTTATTCCGGGTAATTAAGTCTTGTTTATTGATCCTAGCATTGTATTGATTGTTTGTAGACCAAGAACAAGCAGAACGAATCCAGAAAGGGAAGAATCAAGTTTCTTAGGGAATCAAGCTTGTTTCGAGGTAGGTGATGATTGTGATTTCATGATTGTTTTATATATGTTTCTTCTTGATTCATTATAATACGTGTATGTATGCGAATGTGGCATTATTGATTATACTACTTGTAAATGAGGATAGATGAATGATGAATGCCATGAATAATGACTTGATTGTATATTTTGAGAATATAGTTGTGATTATGATTGTGGCCTGTTGAATGAATCGGGTGTTGCATTTCGACACACTAACTGGGATTGGTTGCCACGTTCCGGCATAAACATGGGATCGGTTGCCACGTTTCGGCATAAACATTGGATCGGGTACCACGTACCGGTATGCTAACAATTTGGGTTTGGGATCCATGAGAGGGTCATTGACTTGACATAATTGTATAATTGAGAACCGTGAAATTGTACGTTGATCGTAAATGATGTTGATATTGTATATGTTCGGTTTATGCATGTTATTATTGCATTGTAATGGCTTATGTATGTTGCACTTAATGGGTTAGACACGTAATCCTACCAGTACACTGGAGTTGTGTACTGATACTGCACTTGCTCTTTCTTTATTGAGTGCAGGGCCTCTTCAGGTGGCTATTGACTTACCTCGCTTAGAAGATCAGTGATTGTTTCAAATTCAAGGGTGAGCCAGTTCTTCTGAGTTGCCATGAGTTTTCTTTTCTGTCTATGTCCACATTCCAGACTTAGACTATTACTTTAGTTAGTGTTATGTTTAGTTTGGGTTTGTACCCTTCTTGTTTAGACTTATGGTTAAACTTTAGATGTTTTGGTACATTGACTTTCAGGTTCTAGGCGTTATTTCCGCAATGTTAGTTTTGGTTGTTAGACTTTTGTTGGAGTTTATGGGGACTCCCTATATTTTCCTTAGCATTTAAACCGTATCTTTAAATGCCTTAGTTGTTTGGTTCTTTGGTTAGGTAATTAGTATTAATGGTTCTCCCATCGGAGGGTTATTGTGGGTGCCAATCACGATGGTCTGGGTCATACCAAAGTTTGTATCAGAGCCTAGGTTCGTTAATCTCGATGTACCAAAATGAGTCTAGTAGAGTCTTGCGAAACGGTGTGGAGACGTTTGTACTTTTCTTCGAGAGACTATAGGACTTTAGGAAATCTCTCTACTTTCTTTTGTCTCCTTCCATCCTATAACTTGATTCCAATTGGTAACTAACGATTCGAATTGGTATGTAATCTCGTTCGCTTTTTTGTCCGCAGATGGTAAACACTAGGTTCAACGGCGTCAGGCCTGTAGCTCCTGTCAATGGTCTAGTTGAGGAATCTTCAGTGAGAGGTCGATGAAGAGTGGCGCCTACTAGGGATGGAGCACTGGTTGAAAATGCTCCAAGGAATGAGGCTCTTTCTGCGCATCATGAAGAGGTAGATGAGAATATCGAGGTTGAGAATGAGGAGAATGTTGGACAAGAGGAAGAGGTGCAGGCTAAAACTATATGTATTCCTCCCTTAGACCCAGTGTTAGCGCAACATATCATGTCGTTCTGAAGGGATTGGTTGGTCCTGGAGTGCTTCCCTTTGTTCAAGAAAATCAAGCTCCCACCAATCCCCATATTTCTATCACTGTCCCCAAGGTGGGTGGAAATATAGGTAATGATGCTTTCTTCCATCCTTTGTTGGGTCTTGTTATGACTGGTAACGAGCATGAGATGTTGACTAAGTTCTTAAAGTTGAAACCGCCTGTGCCCCATGGTTCCGAGAGTGAGGATGCATATGAGTTCATCCTAGATTTCTATGAGAGGCTTCATAAGTTAGGAATTGTCCATCAGCATGGGGTAGAGTTTGTGACTTTTCAGCTTCAAGGTGAGGCTTAGTTGTGGCGGAGAGCTTATATAGAATGCAGATCTACAATTTTACCTTCACTTACTTGGACCCAGTTTCATGCTCTGTTCTTAGAGAAGTATGTGCCATGGACCTTGAAAGATCACAAGAAGGATGAGTTCATGGATTTGGAGCAAGGTGGTATGTTTGTGGTTGTTTATGAGGCCAAGTTCCATGCCTTATCTAGATATGCAACGCAAATGGTGACTACTAAGGAAGAAAGGATCCGTTTATTTGTTAAGGGGCTAAATTTCTACAGGAAAATGCTTCGATGAGGTAACAGATTTTGTGAAGAAAGTGGAGGGGGTGAGGCGAGATGGTCAAGCTAAGGCATTGGCTAAAAAATCCAAAAATTCAGGCAACATGGATCTTACTCCAGTCAGGGAGACCAAAACATGCAGCCCGGCCAATTCAGACCGCTATGTCCGCCTCTACAGGTAATTACTCCGGAACTCCACCTCAGAATTTGATTCAGGATAGCTAGGGAGCCGCACCTTCGGCAGGCAGTAGGCCATCCTTTAATCGTACTTGCTATAATTGTGGAGAACATGTGCATATAAGGAGGGGTTGTCCCGACCCATGTGTGATGGATCCCGCGCAGCAGTAGACAAGAGCAGTGGTACCTGCGGGAAATGGTAATAATAGGAGAGGGCGTCCCTAAGGTGGGCGATGAGGAAATCAGCGAGGCCGTGGAGGTTGGGGAAATGGTAACGCAGGCAGAGGTACAATGCAGCCAGGCAGGGAAGTTTCCCGACATGATGATATGGCTCAGTGTTATGCATGTCCGGGCAAGAACGAGGCAGATGCGTATGACGCAGTGATCACATGTACTATTTGTGTTTGTGATCGGATGGCTAATGTGTTATTTGATCCGGGTTCTACTTATTCTACTGTGTTCATGCGATTTTCCCCAGAATTTGCTATGATTTGTGATATACTTGATACCCGTATCCATGTTTCTACCCCTGTTGGAGAGTCACTCATAGTCACCCATGTCTATCGTGCTTGTCCTATTTTGTTTAAGGGTTTTCAGACTTGGGCTGATTTGGTGATTTTGGATATAACTGACTTTGATATAATCTTAGGCATGACTTGGTTGTCCCCCTATTATGATGTGCTTAATTGTAATACTAAGTCTGTGACTGTAGAAATTCCGGGAAGGGAAAAATTAGAGTGGGAAGGGGTGTACAAGCCTAAGCAAGCTAAGATCATATCCTCTATTCGGGCTAGAAAACTGGTAGGGCAGGGTTGTTTGGCTTATTTGGCTCATATTAGGGATGTTGAGGTTAAGTCTCCATCTATTGAGTTTATTCCTGTGGTGTCATAATTTAGAGAAGTGTTTCCTACCAATTTGCTTGGTATGCCTGCGGATAGAGATATAGATTTCTGCATTGACTTGGAACCTGGTACCCGCCCCATTTCTATCTCCCCATATGGCATGGCTCCGATAGAATTAAGATAGCTTAAGGTTCAAATCCAAGAACTTCTTGATAAGGGATTCATTCGTCCTAGTGCTTACCCGTGGGGTGCTTCTATATTGTTTGTTAAGAAAAAAGATGGTAGTTTGAGGATGTATATAGATTATCGACAATTGAATAGGGTCACCACTTAGATTAATTATCCATTGCCTCGAATATATGAACTTTTTGACCAATTACAAGGTGCATCCGTTTTATCTAAGATTGATCTAAGGTCTGGTTACCATCAGTTAAAGATTAGGCCTGAGGATGTGCCCAAGACGGCCTTTAGAACCCGCTATGGGCACTACGAATTCCTAGTTATGTCTTTTGGTTTGACTAATGTGCCCGCAACTTTAATGAGTTTGATGAATGGTGTGTGCAAACCATTTCTTGATTCGTTTGTTATAGTCTTTATTAATGATATTTTGGTCTTTTAGAAAAGTGAGGAAGAGCATGCTGACCATCTTCGTATTGTTTTGGGTGTTCTTGGGAAACAAAAGTTGTATGTAAAATTTTCTAAGTGTGAATTTTTGTTGACTTTGGTTGCATTTTTGGGGCATGTAGTTGTAACACCTCGGAAAATGGTAGGTTAAACTAGAGCCTAACGTAAGGATTAAAAGCTATAAAATGATTCCCTGTAGATTAGTAGACCATCTAAACTTGACATAAGGGTTTTAGGAGTCAAGGCCTAAGGGACAAGTGCCAAGCAAAAGGGGCAAGCCAAGGCCAAAGGCCAAGGCTGCCCTAAACTTGAGCACACTGCGTCAAGCTACACGGACACCACCACGGCACATGGTCATGACCACGGATCGTGGGAGCCCTCATGGAGTAGCCTTGGACAAAGGTGAGAAGCCACCCAAAATCCTAGCTATTGCCTCAACTCCCATGGCCATAACCACGACTCATGGTCATAACGATGGCTCGTGGGAGGTCTCATGGACTTGCTAGTAGGCATTGAGCTAAAGGTCCCAAGTGGTAATGCCACTACCTCAAGGACCACGAGAACGGCTCGTGGTCTTGACCACGAGAACGACTCGTGGTCTTGACCACGAGAATAGCTCGTGGTCTGACCACGAGAACGGCTCGTGGTCTTGACCACGACACGGCTCGTGGCCACGACCCGACTCGTGGTCACGCCATCGGCTCGTGGTCACGCCATCGGCTCATGGTCATGCCATGCTTTGGGCATATGATCCTAAGGCACCATGAGCCAAGCCACTGACTCATCTTCACGGGCAGGACCACGAGTCGTGGTCGTCACCACTGCTCGTGGTCCCTGACGGGGACACTTAAATGAGGGTCAACCAAGTCAATTCCTTTTTAGTCCAATTAAAGATGGGTTATTTTGAGTATTTTTAGGGGAAGTATATAAGATGTTTTTAAGTCAAAATTCATTATTCTAAGTCATTATACTCAAACACCCAATTGGAATAAAAAATTTCCTCTTCTCTCAAAATTTCTCTATCTAAACTCAAGGAAGAAGAAATAAGCCATTGAAGCTAGGGTTTGTGGATTCCAAAGGTTCTTCCCCAAATTTCGTGGAGTTTCTTAGTCAAGTTATGAATGCTTTTCATCTTAGGGTAGCTATCACCAAACGAGCCCCTTCAAACTATGTTTTGAATATTCCAAATCTCCCAAATCTAGGGTTTTCAATCTATAACACGGGTGGGTCTCTTTCTAAAACATTTTAAATTGGTTATTTATGGTTGATTATGGTTGGTTATGATGAACTATAGTTGGATTAATGGATTATTGATGTTTTATGATGAAAATCTACCTTGGACCCATGATTTCCCCTTCTTCCTAAATTGTGAACTATGTAAGGCTTGATTGATGATGGGAGCTTGACAATTGATTATGTTTACATTGACTAAGTTGTTGAATCATGATATCCCTCTATCTAATGTGATAATTCTAGAAGTTACAGTTGATCTTGATTTATAGCCTTGAAGGGAAAATTGTTAGGGTTTATACATGTTGATGAGGATTGTATATGAATCTTTGATTCACTTAGATAGTGTAGATCCTATGACTATTGTGTAAATGTGGTATTGATGCAAGATCATTCTTCCCTATATCCTTACATTTGATTATACATGAAGTATGTATGTATGTTTATGATAAGCTTTTTGTGTTGATTGAAAGGCAATTCTCATGAACACACTATGAATATGATGTGAAAGGTTTACTTACATGTTCATGATTCTAAGGTTGAAAGGATATCCTCGCCTAATGAATCTATGAGCTCTTATGATGTATGTCGGTTTGAGTGACTAGTGCATTCTCTCATGACCACGAACTTAAGTAAAGACTAATATGAATTCTAAAGGAAATTATGCTTAGCACCGAGTGGATATGAGTATGAGATGGGTTCCTTCACGCTAGTATTTGGGTTCCCAATATGGTTATCTCATGAGATGGAAACCTCCACGTTAGTAGTTAGGGTTTCTAGTATCAACCACCTTATCCCATAACTATGTGCCCACATAGTTCTTTAGCTAGTGAATCCACCTAAAAACTAAAATGTATGTTTTACCTTAGGCAATTGGGACACCTCTTTTCGGTGTGGGGGTAGAACACCGAATTCCATGTAGCTCACATGGTCTATGTCATTTAATGTTATTATCCTTATATGATACGAATATGAACTATGATAAGAACATGGACTTTAATTATGACTTCTTAAGAGGTACTACTTAGTATGAGTGGTTGTATGGGACTTCACTTATGCATTGCACAAGTAGGCTGTAAGAGGGGTTATGGTGAGGTTCTCTTATGTTATGAAGACTTATGGATTATGTATATATGATATATATGGATGTTAAGGTTGACTTTACTTGTTACAAGTTATGAACATTAATAACTCCTTACTTATGTATGTTGGTTATGGACGGGGCAACAGTAAGATATGTATGTTGTTGGTGACTTAAATATGATACTTAGCATTTGGTAGGGTTATGGGATCTTACCTTTGCATTGCTAGTATGGCTTTGGGTTGCTTATATTTTGGTTTGAGTTATGTTTCTTAATAAATGTGCATAATGGCTTTTAAACTTGATAATGGCATGATTTCAACTAAATGTCCCTTTTATGCATGTTTTAAAGATTTTTGTGCATGGCTTCCATACTTAGTACATTATTTGTTCTAACCCACATTTTCTACATTTACTATGAGTGTAGGTTCCGGTTGTTCTGAGACACTTCTTCTTTCAAGTGATGCTTGGGTTTACTATTCCCTAGGCTTGGTGAGTCCTCAAGGTTCGAGGACAATACATTATTCATTTCTAGCTTCTATTGTACTTTCTATGTTTGAGACTTTATTGATGTAAAGGGCATTTGAACCTATTTGTATTCTCTATTGTACTATATGGTGATTGAGACAAGGCCTTGACTCTTATTTTCATTTATGAAAAAGAAGTTGAATTCGATTGTATAAGTTTTAAATTTTCCGCCTCATTTCTGTGACTTTATATTTATGATTATGCTAAGGGCTTGTATGAGACCTCTTCGGGGTCAAGTACGCCGTGTTAGATCTAGGGGGTACCCCTGGGTCCTGACAAACTTGGAAATCAGAGCACAAAGTTTAGAATGATTCTAGGATGATGTCTCATGAACCACGTCTAGTGGAGTCTTGTTCATGAGTGTGAATGCACCACACTTATGAATGAGAGCTATAAGATGTTTAGGAACTTTCACTTATTTCATTACTCTTTAGTCGTGCCTTAGAGTTTTAACTCTATGAAGTCCTTATCCAAACCATTTTCTTGTGCATATAGGATATGACCACAAGAAGGTTGACTGCAAGAATGATGGAAGAGGAAATTGTGAATGAGGGAGTTCCTCCCCAAGGTCCTCAAGGGCCTCAAGTTCCTCAAGCTCCTAATAATGAGGGGGCCATGACAAATGTGGAAATAAGGACGGCTCTCCAAACATGGACTCATGCTTTAACGACTCAAGTCATTAGGGATGCTAGAGCTCATGTGAACCCCAATGCAAGTACAACCGCTTCAAGATTAGGGATTTCAGAAGAATGAATCCTCTTATATTCTATGTCTCCAAGGTGGATGAAGACCCACAAAGGTTTATTGAGGAAGTTTTTAAGGTGCTTGATGCTATGTAATTGTCTTCCCAAGAGAAGGCGAAGCTAGCCGCCTACCAATTGAAAGATGTGGCTCAAGTTTGGTATGAGCAATGGAAGAATGAGAGACCCATAAGACCGGGCCCAGTAGATTGGGGATTGTTTAAGTCGGCCTTTTTTGATAGGTTTTCCTCCCTAAAGTTGAAGGAACGAAAGATGCAAGAATTCATCAACCTTCGCCAAGGAGGTATGAGTGTGAAGAATTATAGCCTTAAGTTCACCCAATTGTCTAAATATGCTCCAACCTTAGTGGCAGAATCTAGGGACAAAATGAACAAATTTGTTATGGGGATATCTGACTTGGTAGTCTATCAATGTCGTTCGGCAATGCTCAGCCCAAGTATGAATATTTCACGTCTTATGGTTTATGTCGAACAAATTGAGGAACAAAAGCTCAAGCAAGTGAATAGAGAAGAGAAGAGGGCAAGGACTGATGATGAGAATTCTTCCAAGGGTAAATTTGAGGTTCAAGGTAAATCAAGGTTTAAGAGAAGGTTTTCCAACTAAGGCTCTTCTAGTGCTCCAAAGGTCAACAAAGATAAGAAGTCTAACCCTAATCCACAAGGAGGTAATAGTGGTAGCTCTAATGTTGAAAGACCTAGTTGTGCAAAGTGCGGCAAAAAGCATGATGACAAGTGCTTAGTTGGCACATATGGTTGCTTTAGTTATGGGAAGAGCGGACATATGAAGAGAGATTGTCCCATGCTAATGGCTCAAGGAAGAGAGGGCAATCAAGTCCCTCATAAGGGTTCAAATTCTGATGTTCCCAAGAAGAACCACTTCTATGCTCTTCAATCCCGAGGTGACCAAGAGAGCTCCCCAGACGTGGCAACATGTATGCTGCAAGTTTTTTCCATTGATGTTTATGCATTATTAGACCCTGGTGCCACTTTATCATTTGTTACACCTTTTGTGGCTATGAAATTTGAAGTGCTCCTCGAAGAGTTTCTAGAACCTTTTTTGGTGTTTACCCCGGTTGGTGACTCGATAGTGGCAAAAAGAGTCTGTAGAAGTTGTCCTATTTCTTTGTCTCATAGAGTCACTTTGGTTGATATGGTATAATTAGACATGATTGATTTTGATGTAATTTTGGGCATGGATTGGTTGCATGCATGTTATGTTTCAATAGATTGTAGGACCCGGGTGGTCAAATTTCAATTTCCAAAAGAGCCAATTTTAGAGTGGAAAGGTGGGAATTCTATTCCTAGAGGTCAATTTGTTTCATGTCTAAAAGCTAGGAAAATGATCTCCAAGGGGTGTATGTATCATATTGTTAGGGTTATGGCTGTTGAGTCCAAGGTCCCTTCTTTAGAGTCGGTCCCCGTGGTGAGTGAGTTTTCTGAAGTCTTTCCCGATGACTTGCATGGCATTTCTCCCGAAAGGGAAATAGACTTTGGCATTGATCTTTTGCCGGATACACAACCCATATCCATCCCTCCCTATAGAATGGCTCTAGCCGAATTAAAAGAGTTGAAGGAGGAACTCAAGGACTTGTTAGACAAGGGCTTTATTCAACAAAACATCTCTCCATGGGGTGCTCCGGTATTGTTCGTAAAGAAGAAAGATGGGTCCCTTAGGATGTGTATAAACTACCGCCAATTGAACAAGGTGACTATAAAGAATAAGTATCCTCTCCCTAGAATCGACGATTTGTTTGATCAACTTCAAAGGGCCAACTATTTCTCCAAAATAGATCTTTATTCGGGTTACCATCAACTAAGGTTAAGAGGGGTTGACATTCCCAAGACGGGGTATGATCACTACAAATTTGTGGTTATGTCTTTTGGGTTAACAAATTACCCCGGCGACATTCATGGACCTAATGAATAGGGTGTTTAGGCAATATTTTGATTCGTTTGTGATCGTTTTTATTGATGATATTTTGATCTATTCAAGAAGTGAGGGTGGACATATGGATCATTTGAGGATGGTATTGCAAGTCCTTAAAGACCACCAATTGTATGCAATGTTTAGCAAGTGTGAGTTTTGGCTAAATTCGGTTGCCTTTCTTGGTCAAATTGTGTCGAGCATGGGTATTGAGGTAGATCCTCACAAGACGGATGCGGTCAAGAGTTGGCCAAGACCTTTAACTCCTACCGATATTAGACGCTTTTTGGGTTTGGCCGGTTACTATAGGAGGTTTGTTGAGGGTTTCTCCTCCATTACTTCTCCGTTGACGGCCTTGACTCAAAAGAAAGCTAAATTTGTGTGGTCAAAGACTTGTGAGAAAAGCTTCCAAAAGTTGAAAGATAAGCTTACTTCCGCTCCGATGTTGACCTTATCGGAGGGTACCGAGGGGTTTGTGGTATATTGTGATGCTTCCCAAGTGGGTTTGGGTTGTGTCCTTATGCAACATGGTAAATTGATTGTGTATGCTTTGAGGCAACTCAAGGAACATGAAAAGAATTATCCAACTCATGATCTCAAATTAGTGACGGTAGTGTTTACTTTGAAAATATGGAGACATTACCTTTATGGGGTCCATGTAGATGTCTTCATCGATCACAAGAGTATTCAATATGTACTTAGCCAAAAAGACTTGAATCTCCAACAAAGAAGGTGGTTAGAACTTTTAAAGGATTATGACATGAGTGTCCTTTACCATCCCGACAAAGCTAATATAGTTGCGGATGTCCTAAGTCGATCGTCCATGTGTAGTGTGGCTGATATAGAATATGAGAAAAAGAAATTGGTTCGTGATCTGCATAGGTTTGCCCGGTTAGGTGTTCAACTAGTGGATTCTACCAAGAGTGGTGTCATGGTCCATCATAGTTCCGAATCATCCTTTGTGGTTATTGTGAAGTCTAAACAACACCTTTATCCCATACTAATGGAGTTGAAAAAATCGGTACTCAACAAGTCTGTTGAGGCTTTCTCCCAAGGGTGAGATGGGGTGCTTAGGTACCAAGGTAGATTATGTGTTCCGGATGTTGCTTAAGAGAATTTTTTTTAGAAGAGGTTAATGGTTTGCGGTATTCTATTCAGCTGAGAGCCGCCAAGATGTACCTGACGTATGGGAAGTCTATTTGTGGAATGGTATGAAGAAGGATATAGCGGATTTTGTGGCCAAATGTCCAAATTGTCAACAAGTTAAGGTCGAACACCAAAGGCCCGGAGGATTGTCCCAAGATATAGATGTTCCCACTTGGAAGTGAAAGGATGTGAATATGGATTTTATTGTGGGGTTGCCTCGTACTAGAAGGCAACATGATTCTATTTGGGTCATTGTTGATAGAATGACAAAGTCCACCCACTTTATTCCCATAAAGACTTCATTTTCGATGGAATACTATGCCAAGTTGTACATCAATGAGATAGTGAAGTTGCATGGGGTCCCCTCATCTATCATTTCAGATCGGGGTACTCAATTTACTTCACACTTTTGGAAGGCATTCCAAAAAGGGCTTGGTACCAATGTTAAACTTAGTACCGCTTTCCACCCTCAAATGGATGGTCAAGCGGAACGCACCATTCAAACCTTAGAGGACATGTTGAGGGCATGCGTGATATATTTCAAGGGTAGTTGGGATGACCATCTCCCGTTGATTGAGTTTGCCTACAATAATAGTTACCACTCAAGCATTGTCGTGGCTCCGTTTGAAGCACTATATGGTAGGTTGTGTAGATCTCCGGTTGGTTGGTTTGAAGTATGTTAATTTGCTCTAATTGGTCCCGAACTAATTTATGAGGCTATTGAAAAAGTTGGACTCATTAGAGAGAGGTTGAAGACAGCCCAAAGTCGGCAAAAGTCTTCTGCCGATGTTAGAAAGAGGGATCTAGAATTTGAGGTTGGTGATTGGGTCTACTTGAAAATCTCACCTATGAAAGGTGTGATGAGATTTTGTAAGGAGGGGAAGCTTAGTCCCTGATATGTGGGCCCATATCAAATTATGAAGCGAATGAGGAAGGGTGCCTATGAATTAGACTTGCCAAATGAATTTGCCCTGGTTCACCCGGTATTCCATGTTTCTATGCTCAAAAAGTGTATTGGTGATCCAGTATCCATCATTCCTTTAGAGGGTTTGTGAGTTAATGAGAGTCTTTCTTATGAAGAGGTCCCGTTGGAGATTTTAGACTGGCAAGTAAGGAAATTAAGAAACAAAGAAGTAGCTTCCATTAAGGTGTTATAGAGGAATTACTTAGTTGAGGGTGCTACATAAGAGGCCGAGGCCGATATGAAGTCCCGCTATCCTCATCTTTTTCCTTCTACTCCTATCCAAACATGAGGTAACTAGTTTTCTTGAGTTGGTATTTTGGAATTCATATGTGCTATAAGTATTCTTTATAATTTCCTTATGATATGCATGTTCTTGTGAGAATTCATGTCTAGCATAAATTGAGTTTTAATGATTTATATGTTCCTCATGTTGATTTGCATTTTAGTATGATGATTGCATATTTGACTTCATTAGGTGAATTGATGAACATGCTTAGTTATGATTTTGATGAAATGACATGTTGGCTCCATATTGTTGTGTTCAGCTTGCTTTGAGTTGGAGAAGGTAGTTCCTCCCATGTGTATGTGTAATGATAAATTTTGTGCATAATGGGTTGTAGATGTAGTTCCCTACTTCCTTGTGATTGCATTGATTATGTCTTGAGATGGAGTTGATGTTTCCTCCTATAAATTGTGCATTTTTGTTATGTTGCATGCATGATGGGCTACTAGTCTTGAGTGTCTATTTCCGTAAAGTGTCTAGATCGTCATTCGAGGATGAATGTTCCCAAAGGGGAGATAACGTAACACCACAAAAAATGGGGCAAGCCAAGGCCAAGGGCCCAAGGCCCAAGGCCCAAACTTGAGCACACTGCCTCAAGCTCCACGGCCACCACCACAGCTCGTGGTCATGACCATGGCTTATGGGAGACCTCGTGGAGTTGCCTTGGCCAAAGATGAGAAGCCACCCAAAATTCTAGCTACTGCCTCAACTCCCACGACCATTACCACAGCTCGTGGTCATGACCACGGCTTGTGGGAGGCCTCATGGATTTGCCTTAGGCGTTAAGCTCCCAAGTGGTAAGGCCACTGCCTCAAGGACCACGAGAGGGACCACAACTCGTGGTCTTGACCACGGGTCGTGGAGCCCCTCGTGGTAATGCCTTGGGTATGTGAGCCTAAGGTACCATGTGCCAAGCCACTTCTTCATCTTCATGGGCAGGACCACGACTCGTGGTCGTCACCATGACTCGTGAAGAGTGGATCGTGGTCACTGACGGGGGCATTTAAATGAGGGTCAACCAAGTTAATTCCTTTTTAGTCCAATTAGCGTTGTGTTGTTTTGGGTATTTTTAGGGGAAGTATATAAGATGTTTTTCAGTCATAATTCATTATTCTAAGTCATTATACTCAAAACACCCAATTGAAATTAAAAACTTCCTCTTCTCTCAATATTTTTCTCTCTAAACTCAAGGAAGAACAAAGGAGCCATTAAAGCTATGGTTAGTGGATTCCAAAGGTTCTTCCCCAAATTTCTTGGAGTTTCTTAATCAAGGTATGGATTCTTTTCATATTTGGGTTGCTATCACCCAAAGAGCCCTTTCAAACTATGTTTTTAAGATTCCAAATCCCCCAAATCTAGGGTCTTCAATCTATAACATTGGTCTCCTTCTAAAACGTTTTCAATTCGTTATTTATGGTTGATTATGGTTGGTTATGATGAATTGTGGTTGGATTAATGGATTATTGATGTTTTATGATAAAAATCTCCCTTGGTCCCATGATTTCCCAAATTGTGAACTATGTATGGCTTGATTGATGATGGAAGCTTGATAATTGATTATATTTAAATTGATTAAGTTTTTGAATCATGATATCCCTATATCTAATGTGATAATTCTAGAAGTTAGGGTTGATCTTGATTCATACCCTTGAAGGGAAACTTGTTAGGGTTTATACATGTTGATGACGATTGTTTATGAACTTGTGATTCACTTAGATAGTGATGATCCTATGACTATTGTGTAATTGTGGTATTTATGCAAGATCCTTCATCCCTATACCCTTACACTTGTTTATGCATGAAGTATGTATATATGTTTATGATAAGATTTTTGTGTTGATTGAAAGGCCATTCTCATGAACACACTATGAATATGATGTGAAAGGTTTACTCACATGTTCATGATTCTAAGGTTGAAAGGATATCCTCGCCTAATGAATCTATGAGCTCTTACGATGTGTGTCGGTTTGAGTGACTAGTGCATTCTCTCATGACCACAAACTTAAGTAAAGACTAATATGAATTCTAAAGGAAATTATGCTTANACACACTATGAATATGATGTGAAAGGTTTACTCACATGTTCATGATTCTAAGGTTGAAAGGATATCCTCGCCTAATGAATCTATGAGCTCTTATGATGTGTGTCGGTTTGAGTGACTAGTGCATTCTCTCATGACCACGAACTTAAGTAAAGACTAATATGAATTCTAAAGGAAATTATGCTTAGCATCGAGTGGATATGAGTATGAGCTGGGTTCTTTCACGCTAGTATTTGGGTTCCCAATATGGTTATCTCATGAGATGGAAACCTCCACGTTAGTAGTTAGGGTTTCTAGTATCAACCACCTTATCCCATAATTATGTGCCCACACAGTTCTTTAGCTAGTGGATCCACCCAAAAACTAAAACGTATGTTCTACCTTAGGCAAGTAGGACACCTCTTTTCGGTGTGGGGGTAGAACACCGAATTCCATGTACCTCACATGGTCTATGTCGGTTAATGTTATTATCCCTATATGATACGAATATGAACTAGATAAGAACATGGACTTTAATAATAACTTCTTAAGAGGTACTACTTAGTATGAGTGGTTGTATGGGACTTCACTTATGCATTGCACAAGTATGTTGTAAGAGACGTTATGGTGAGGTTCTCTAATGTTATGAAGACTTATGGATTATGTATATATGATATGTATGGATGTTAAGGTTGACTTTACTTGTTACAAGTTATGAACATGAATAACTCCTTACTTATGTATGTTGGTTATGGTCGGGGCAACAGTAAGATATGTATGTTGTTGGTGACTTAACTATGATACTTAGCATTTAGTAGGGTTATGAGATCTTACCTTTGCATTGCTAGTATGGATTTGGGTTGCTTATATGTTGGTTTGAGTTATGTTTCTTCATAAATGTGCATAATAGCTTTTAAACTTGATAATGACATGATTTCAACTAAATGTCCCTTTTATGCATGTTTTAAGGATTTTTGTGCATGGCTTCCGTACTTAGTACATTATTTGTGCTAACCCATATTTTCTACATTTACTATGAGTGTAGGTTCCGGTCGTTGAGATACACTTTTTCTTTCAAGTGAAGCTTGGGTTTACTATTCCCTAGGCTTGGTGAGTCCTCAAGGTTCGAGGACAAAACATTATTCATTTATAGATTCTATTGTACTTTCTATGTTTGAGACTTTATTGATGTAAAGGGCATTTGACCCTATTTGTATTCTCTATTGTACTAGATGGTGATTGAGACAAGGTCTAGACTTTTATTTTTGTTTACGAAAAAGAAGTTGGCTTCCATTGTTAAAGTTTTAAATTTTTCGCATCATTTCCATGACTTTATGTTTATGATTATGCTAAGGGCATGTATGAGACCCCTTCGGGGTCAAGTACGTCGTGTTCCATCTAGGGGGCACCCCTAGGTCGTGATAGTAGTTCCAAAAGAAGAGGTAATGTTAGATCCCAAAAGATTGAGTTAAGAATTGGGTTCGGCCTAGCTATGTGACAGAAGTTAGGAGTTTTGTAGGGCTCGCTAGCTACTATCATCAATTTGTGAAGAACTTGGCTTCTATTGCCACTCATTTGACAAATTTGACCAAAATGGAAGTACCCTTTGAATTGACTGAAAAATGTGAGGAGAGCTTTCAAAATCTCAAGACTCTCTTGACTACAAAGCCTATTCTAGCATTACTGGTGGAAGGTAAGGATTTTATTGCTTATTGTGATGCTTCCCATTCGGGCTTGGGTGATGTGTTAATGCAGGATAAAAATGTCATTTCCTACGCATCGCGACAATTGAAGGTGCATCAAAGGAATTATCCAACACATGATTTGGAGTTGGCAGCGATAGTATTTGCTCTTAAGATCTGGCGACATTACCTTTATGGTGTTAAGTGTGAGGTGTTTACTGATCATCGTAGTTTGCAGCATGTGTTCACTTAAAAGGATATGAATTCGAGAGAACGAAGGTGGATGGAGTTACTCAAGGATTATGGTGTTACCATTCAATACCAGACTAATGTAGTGGCACACGCTTTGAGTCGAAAAATGATGAGTATGGGTAGTTTAGCTTGCTTGAGTGTAACTAAGAGACCTTTGGCTAAGGAAATTCAGACCTTGGAGTCTAAGTTCATGCAATTGGGCTTCTTAGAAAAAAGTGTGGTGTTAGCTAGCATTGAAGTAAGGGCCACGTTCATTGAAGAGATCAAGGCCAAACAGTTTGAGGATGAAAATTTGAATGAACTTAAGAAGAATACTGCGATTGGTAAGGCACAAGAGACCACTCTTGATGTGGAAGGCGTGCTCTGTTTTAAAAAAAGGATTTGTGTTCCTCGAGTTGATGACTTGATACAGAAATTGTTAACAGAATCCCATGGTTCACGATATTCCATTCATCCCGGTGTGACCAAGATGTACCGAGATTTGAAGCAATTTTATTGGTGGCAGAGCTTGAAGAAGGATATATCAAGAGTTTGTGGGTAAGTGTCAAAATTGCCAACAAGTAAAGTATGAACACCAAAGGCCTGCAGGTTTGCTTCAGAGATTGCCAATTCTGAAATAAAAGTGGGAAAGAATAGCCATGGATTTCGTGGTTGGTCTTCCCAAGACTTTGGGGAAATTTGATTCTATTTGAGTAGTGGTTGATAGATTGACTAAGTCAGCCCATTTTATCTCGGTAAGAATAGATTATAATGCTGAACAATTGGCTAAGGTGTATGTGAAAGAGATAGTGAGGTTGCATGGGGTGCCTCTCTCTATCATCTCAGACTGTGGTACACATTTTACCTTCAAGTTTTGGAGGAAGTTACATGATGAATTGGGCACACAACTCACTTTTAGTACAACTTTCCATCCAGAAATGAACGGGCAATTAGAGAGGACTATTCAAGTGTTAGAAAACATGTTGAGGGCATGTGTGATTGATTTTGGAGGGCATCGGGATAAGTTCTTACCTTTGTGTGAGTTCCCCTATAATAATAGTTATCACTCCAGCATAGATATGGCACCGTTTGAGGCACTTTATGGGAGGGGATGCAGATCACCCATAGGATGCTTCGAGGCTGGAGATGTGAAACCTTTTGGGGGTTGATTTACTG
The DNA here is from genome assembly GCF_019186545.1 of Solanum stenotomum. Lineage (NCBI taxonomy): Eukaryota > Viridiplantae > Streptophyta > Magnoliopsida > Solanales > Solanaceae > Solanum > Solanum stenotomum. The sequence goes on along the minus strand of NC_064289.1, from coordinate 34,023,235 downwards.
AAGGATGCTCAAGATAAGGTGAGTAGTATTCAAGCTAAGCTTCTAGCATCCCAGAGTAGATAGAAGAAGTATACGGATTATAAGGTAAGAGACACCACATTTCAGACTGGTGAACATTTTCTTCTTAAGGTATCACCCTTGAAAGGGGTGATGAGATTTGGCAAGAAGGGCAAGGTAAGTCTGTGATACATTGGTCCCTTTGAGGTTCTCGAATGTGTAGGGCTAGTGGCGTATAGATTGGCTTTACCTCCTAACGTATCGGGAGTTTATCCGGTATTTCATGTGTCCATGTTGAAGAGATATCATGGTGATGGGGATTACATCATAAAATGGGACTTAGTTGTGTTAGATTAGGACCTTCAGTATGAGGAGGAACCGATTGAAATTCTTGATCGTGATGAGCATAAGCTGAGGACCAAAGAGATTAAGTCTGTAAAGGTACAATGGAACCATCGTCCAGTTGAGGAAGTTACTTGGGAAACTGAAAAGGACATGTGAGACAAGTATCCCCAATTGTTCGTCGATCCAGGTACTACTCCATTCTTTCTTTAGCCTATTTTTTCTAAGTTTGTCACTCGGGGATGAGTGATGGGTAAATTGGTATCTATTGTAATGACCGGTTCTCGTCGTTATAGAAAAGCCAACGGGAAAATTTTTTTGGGCCGGAAAACTTTTTTGTAGTAACTTGGAATTTTCCAACCTAGTCCAAATTTGGTCGAAATAGGAGTCTGTAAGGTATAGGGAAATCTGGTAATAATGGGGTGATCTAATTATGAATTTGATCACATGAGTAGATAGCTAAGACTTTAAGGAACTCGTACGACTTTACAAAATTGAATTTGGGGGAGTAAAACTCCCGAAAATGATCTTAGCGTGAACGAGTAGTTTCTGAGTATCATTGGTTGAAGGTGTGTTGTGATATGGGGGTTTTGGAATTATTTGTTTAGCTCTCTGTTTTCGTGTAAGTCGCTAAGGCGGGATTACTCCTGCCAGGGCGAGGACGCTGTGGTGGGATGGGTGCCGCCATAGTAGACTAGTCGGGACTTGAGTCGAAAATAAACCCCAAAAATATTTTATTTTGTACTTTTCGACTTTGAGAGCTAGGAGACGACCCCAAGCAAGTTCTTGACCATTTTTCACCACTCTTGAGGCTAAAGGTAATAACTCCCTGAATTCATTTTTCAATCCGTAAAATGTAATCTAGTGGGTAATTATCGATGGGGGGGGGGGGTTGATCTAGAAACTATGGTGGGAAAACCCCTAATTTAGATATTGGGATCATGGGTTTGATATAGGATTGATAGTATTGACCTTATTCCGGGTAATTAAGTCTTGTTTATTGATCCTAGCAATGAATTAATTGTTTGTAGACCAAGAACAAGTGAAACGAATCCGGAAAGGGAAGTATCAAGTTTCTTAGGGAATTCAAGTGTGGTACGAGGTGGGTGATGGTTGTGATTTCATTATTGTGTGGTTAATGCTTGTTCTTGCTTCATTATAATATGTGTATGTATGCGAATGTTGTACTATAGATCACACTACTTGTAAATGAGGATAGATGAATGATGAATGCGACGAATCATGACTTGATTATATGATTTGAGAATATACTTGTGATTGTGATTGTGGCTTGTTGAATGGATCGGGTGTTGCATTTCGACACACTAATTGGGATTGGTTGCCACGATCCGGCATAAACACGGGATCGGTTTCCACGGTCCAACATAAATATTGGATCGGGTACCATGTACCGGTATGCTAACAGTTTGGGTTTAAATTCCATGAGAGGACCATTGACTTGACATAATTGTATAATTGAGAAACGTGAAATTGTACATTGATCGTAAATGATGTTAATATTGTATATGTTTGGTATATGGATGTTATTGTGTTGTAATGGCTTATTTATGTTGCACTTAGTGGGATAGCCGCGCGATCCTACCAGTACACTGTGGTTGTGTACATATACTGCACTTTCTCTTTCTTTGTTGAGTACATGACATCTTCAGGCGACTATTGATAAACCTCGCTTAGAAGATCAGTGATCGTGTCGAATTCAAGGGTGAGCCAATTCTTCTAGGCTGCCATGAGTTTTCTTTTCTGTTTATGTCCACATTCTTGACTTAGACTTGCTTAGACTTATGGTTGAACTTTATATGTTTTGGTACATTGACTTTCAGGTTCTAGGCATTATTTCCGCAATGTTAGTTTTGGTTGTTAGACTTTTGTTGGAGTTTATAGGGACTCATATCTTTTCCTTATTATTTAAACCTGCTTTCGTATTTTTAAATGCCTTAGTTTCTAGGTTCTTTGGTTAGCTAATTATTATTAACGGTTCTCCGACCGGAGGGTTAGTGTGGGTTCCAATCACGATGGTCTGGGTCGTGACAATACTCAATCGAAATAACAAGATTTTTTGGAAAGTTTGTGTAATTCCTTGTATGAAACTCAAAACCCTAGTTTGTATAGATTCTCTTAGTTCATGCTCCAGATTTCGAATGTTGCATTATCAGTACATAAATGTTGCATTCTTAGTTAGCATGTTAGTATTCTGAGCTATTCAATTTTTCAGTCATATACATATTTAGTTGGGAGTAGACTTAGCATCGGGTTGGACTAGGGTACATCATACCCTCATAGTCCTAGAACTACGTTCCCCTGTAGGATTATAAGTCCCCTTTGTTAGGCATCAGATTTAGTGATCACGCCAGTCATGCCTTTAAACCCCTCACAAGGTATATTGGGTTCTCTCAATGGGGCATATACATCAGACTCCACATTTAGCTTACGTGGTTTTATGTCGGTTAATAGTAGCTCCCACAGTCAGACTCTCAGTGCATTTGACCAGGTTTTCAGTATATACTTCAGCATTCAGTTTAGCATGTTATTTTCATGATTAGTACTTGGTCATTGCATTCAGCTTAGGTTTTTAGTTATGTTTCATTAATTACATTTTTGCTTAGTTTATGTTATTGCTCAGTTATGCTTTGTTCAGCTTAGTATTTATATCATGCATGTTCAGTACATTCTAAGTACTGACGCATAGTCTGTGCTATATCCTTTCATGATGTATGTTCAAGTACTTAGCATCCAAATCACGCTTAGATGGATTCTCGGTCCACATTTCATCAGCTTTAGTGGTGAGTCCTCTTACTTCGAGGACAATAGACATGTTTTTCACTTTAGTCTTTTTATTAAGTTTTAAGTTTTGTTAGAGTTAGCTAGGGGGCATGTCCCAACAACTCAACTCAGTTAGAGGCTTTTCAGACATAGTAGTAGATTCAGTTTGAGTTGTTAAGTGATTCTTTTAGTTATCGTTAAACTCTTAATATGTTTTATACATTCAGACTAGTTGGGTATTCCCCACTTTCAGTTATCCATTGTTTTTAGCTTCCGCATAGTACATGTTTTGTTCAATTATTCTCAGTATGCTTGGTATATGCCAGCCATAAGGTTAGCTTCGGGTCACTTGTGATCCTAGGTCCCGTGTTACATCAAAGGGGTAGCCTCGGGGAGTGACAATACTCTTTACTCTTATTTGGAATATTCTGTAAATGACAACCATCACTATGAGATATGTTATGATACCACGTCTCTCCCACACTGCCACAACTATTCTATACATTGCCGGGGTATATAACTCCTCAATTAAGTGGATCCACTAAGCTATTCTTGAAGGCACGAAGGATTCATCTAAAAAGTATGATCATTTACCCATGTTGGCTACATGATTTATGAAGAATGTGAGTTGTCTGAACCCATCCTCATATCAGTGCTCAATACTACTCCCAACAATATATATACTTATGCTTAAATGTATTAAAACGTACTCTTTATATGATTTGAGATAATTGCTAAAACTATCATGTTAAAAGAGGTAACTACTCTTGAAATATCTTTGAACTCATAAACTCCTTTTAGAAATCAAAGTTTGTCTTTTGTCAATGTAAAGAGGATACATTTGAGAATACTTAATTCCCTTAAACTTTACTCAAAATGCGTCTTTAAACTTTCCTCAAAAACTCAGTTTAAAACACAAAAAATTGGCTTTAAAGGATTATCAAGACTTATAACTCTAAATGGAGTTCATGTTGAAATATAGACATCAACGAAGCAACACAAGGGTCTCAATGACAATATAGGAACTCAATACTGAGAACTCAAAAACTCAAAAAAACTCGGAACCCAGAACTCACCGATACTACTCATCTCAAGAATTACTTAATTCATAGGGTTCATGCTGAAATATAGACATTAACGAATCAACTTAAGGACCTCAATGCAATACTTACCTCCCTTATACTCTTTTTCAATAATAAATACAACCCATCTCATTTTTATATTTATTTTATCAAGACTTAGTTCAAATATATAGTACTTGCAAAACACCTCTCAAGGTGACTCAAAAAGGACCTCTTGAACTTTCCTCTTAACCTCAATTTAATTTGAAATGTACTATAAGAGATATGATTAGGGTATGAAGGATATCTCAATGAGTAATGAATACTTAAATAGTTAATATTAAGAAGGGAGCGAAGACACGATTGGAAAGAACATGGGCCATGGCCACCTAAATCTCAAGGATCTTCAATTTGATAGCTCATGGGCCACCTAAATCTCTATGTTCTAAAAGATATGATTGATTGAAGTTGAACTTAGAAAAATCTCATAGAGGAACTCAATCAGAAAGAAAGTTTTCAACTCAACTTTATGCTAGGGAATTCTAGTGACCTTCACATACAAATCTTATTCACAAATAAAGAATGACTCGAATCTTAACTTTGAAATTTTAGGGATGTTACAACTTCTGTCCAACTATTTCCATGGAGATTTTCTTAGACTTTTGTCTTATAATTAAAATCTCTCTATCACTCATACTTTTTGTATAACAAAAATGAAATTAAAAATATTTAGTACTTTAAGATTTTGGAGGAACACTTTGCCTTAAGATAAAATGTTCTTGACAATGTAGTGTATGTATCAAAAATATGAATATTACCGAATGATCATATGTAAGCTTAATAAAATAGTTCAATCCCGTGCGAAGCACATGTAATTTACCTAGTATATATGTACATATATATATATATATATATATATTATTTGGGGTCTTAAGAGGTATATTGTTTTGGCCAATAAAAATTATGGAAAATAATCTAGTTGAGCTAGAGTTTTATTTCATCCAATAAGAGAATGAATAACACACAATAAATTTTTAAAATGAATAAGTAAAAAAATAAAAGGAGGGTTGTTAGTTTCAAGAGTATAAATGAGCTAAAAATGTGAATGAAAGAATATTTTAAACCAATAAGATGAGTAAAAGGGTTTATTTTGACCAAAAGATGGATGAAAGTTATTTTTATCCCTTTTCTATAATTTAGGGGTATTTTTTTTTACCATTTTCCAAGTAAAATAAGGGACTATGAAATCAACATTAAACACTGCCCTTTTTATGATTTATCTAATATTTGTTCAATGTCTGAATTTATACTCTCTATTTTATATTAAGTGAATTTGTGAGACAAGGCACACTTATTAAGAAGGAAAAACTACATGCCATAGCAAATAAAGATATATATATTTAGTCTACTTAATTATAGTTTAAAATATTTATTATACATGGATATATTTTAATATTAAATAGCAAAAAAAAAAAAAAATTGTACACGTCATTAGCACATTTAGGCCTCATTTGTTTGTACTTAATGAAGGTCTGGATCTTAATAACTCAGATTCAACCCATTAAATATGTTCCATTTTTAGGTCTGAATCTTAATCATTCTGATTCAACCTATTTAGTCCATTTGTTTCATTTTAAAAAAAATCCTCTGGATAGATTTGAAAAAATATGAATGAATCAAATCTGTAGGAGAGTCTTAACAACATTCAGATTTATTTAATGTGCTAGAAAAAAATCACGTCACCTCTCTCTCATTGCACGACTTGCTCTCTCTTTCTCTACAAATTTTATTCCTCTCTTTTCTCAACCAAACAAATTATTTTCCCTCTTGAACTGGTAAGTTTTCATAATTTTTACAAGTATTTTCTTATAAGAACAATATTTTTGGGTTGTATTGATTTTTGTAAAGAACTATTGTTGTAATAATTTATTTGGGGGTATTGATGTTTATCAAGAACTCAAGATTTTTGAGTATAAAAATACTAGTCATGATTTAAAAAACAAATATATACATATCTGAGGTCTCTTATGAAAATTTAATTTGTTTAGGCCACAAACCTTGAAGACGTCATCTCTACCCTTTCCAAATTTTTGTACAATTTTTTTTGAAGGTTGTACTGACTAAGAGTTCATGAATGAATTCCAAGTTATAACTATATCTAGTTGGTGACCAAAATTATGGAGCTCCTAATAATTCTTTATCCCAATCTTCAGTTTCGATTGAAAGAACTGTTACGATCTGAGCCTACACCCTTGACGTAGCCGACACTCGAAAACCATTGCTAGTCCACAAGCACACCGTCATCATGGCTGAATACAAGTGGAAAACTAACTCAAGCATACATAAGCATCAAACTGAACGAAACATTTAAAAATAGTTTACATAATCTCAAAACTTTGATGAATATACTTAGTATGAAATATTAGTTTAAATAAAATATCGGAAAACTAAAAGACTCTCCAACACTATCTATCTATCAAGCCTCTACTGTATATAGAAGTCTGTCGGGAAAATACCCACAACTACTTAAAATTTTACTATACCAAGAACTCCTAAAAATGGAGTCCTCTGGAAGCAAGGAGGTCTTACTAAAAAACTGACGAACAGATGAAAGTGATCTCCGCGTGCTCTTGTTGCGGATCCTAAGAACATGTATCTGCATTATTAAAAGAGGCAAGTCTAATGACATCAGTACATTGAATGTATGAGTATGTCATATGGCTGAATAAACAAATAACTGAACTGAATGCGTGAAAGCAACTCAACTGAATCAATGCATGAACATGAAGTGTAAATCGTTTAAACCTTACAATAAGATCTGCAATAAAAACAATATGAAAATAATATACCTTACTTTGTGAAGTCTAATGACATCAGTACATTGAATGTATGAGTATGTCATATGGCTGAATAAACAAATAACTACACTGAATGCATGAAAGCAACTCAACTGAATTAATGCATGAACATGAAGTGGAAACCGTTTAAACCTTACAATAAGATCTGCAATAAAAGCAATATGAAAATAATATACCTTACTTTGTGGGGAGTTTCTCTAACCGACAGCCATTACCATGAGTCTCACAATGATACAACATTTCGCCTCACATTGCCAAGGCCAGCCTATTCTTTGCCGGGGTATATGATGATATCGTGACTATGGATCCATCTAATTGGCGTTCTCAGTGGTAGTGAGGAGTCGCATGAAGAATCAATGCTATCTTATCCTACGCTACGTAGTTTTATGGGACTTATGAATCATAAAAGACTCTAACCCAATTTGGTGCTCTATACTACTCCCAATCATATATACTCATGCTCAATGTTTAAAACATACTCTTCCTCTAGATTGAGATAATTTCTCAAACTATCATCTTAAAATAGGTAACTGCTCATGAAATATATTTGAACGCGTAACTCATTTAGAAATCAAAGTTTCTCTTTTATCAATGTAAAAACTTATACCTTTGGGAATACTTAGTTCCCTTATACACTTAATCAATTCATATTTGAAAACTCTTTCTTAAAAAAATATCAAAATCATATTGTGATATGATCATTGCTGACTCGAGAAGTCATACTGCATAAACATTGATCACATAACTAAATACCATACTGCTTCAACATTGATGACATACTCGATTGTCGTACTAATCATGTTTTAGAAACTCTTCCTCAAAACTCATCTTTACTTCCCCAGAAACTCAGTTGAAAAACTCAAGTGTTGGCTTTAAAAAGCTTCTCAAGATTTATAACTCAATTCATACGGTTCATGCGGAATTATGGACATGAACGACTCAACTCAAGGATCTTAATAGAAATATTGAAACTCAGTACTCAGAACTGAAGAACTTGAAACTCAATGATACTACTCATCTCAAATATACTCAATTCATAGGATTCATGCTGAAATATAGACATGAACAAATCAATTCAAGAATCTTAATGCATAAAATATAGCTATTCAATAATTAGGAATAGAATTTCAAAAAGAATAGGAACTCAAGAACTCAAAATCATCTCATCTCAAGAATACTCAAATCTAGGTATAGAATCCTAGATTACTCTTTTACTAATTTTAAAGTAGATGTAGGGCGTGAGGAAAAACTAGTTCAAACCTTACATACCTAAAAGAATAAGGTTCTTGAATAATATTGAAAAAGAACTTGATTAGAAGCCTGGAAACCCTTGCTTGAAGGTGAACAATCAAGAAAACCTTTCTTGTGATTCTTTAATTAGTTTCTTGAAATCTGTATGGCCAAGAATTATGATTTCCATTAGTGATTCATAATTGTATGGAGGAATTTGATTTGGAAAGAATGTAATTCTTGGAGAAAGACTTACCTTTAAGAAGAATCTTGAAAAAGATTGAAAGAATCTTGAATGAAGTCTTCTACTTTGATTTTTCCTCAGGGTTTTGCTTTAGTGTTTGAGAGAGAAGAGAATGGGGAATTAAGAGATGAAAATCTGAGTGGTTTGGGTCTTAAACTAGCCAAGAAATTTGTTTAGGGTTTTATTAGAGGTAAAAAGCCAGAAAAGACCCCTTTTAAAGTTTCCCCCTCGGCTAATTCGCCAGTGCTCTATATCAGGTTACTAAAATAGTCATAACCTTTTACTCGAAACTCTTATTGACACGAAATTGGTAGCGTTGGAAACAAGATTCAAATACTTTTAATTTGATAGGTTATGGGTCACGTAACTCCTTATATTCTAAGAGATATAATATTTTGAAGTTAATCCAATTAGAATCTTAGATCAAAACATATCATTAAGGAAACTTTCAACTCAACTTTGTGCTAGGGAGTTCTTGTGACCTTAATTCATCACCAAATTTATTCCTACAATAAATAATTTACCTTTACACATATGGGCAATTTAAGAATCACCCGGTATGATCTTATTAACAAATAAAGAATGGTTCGGGTCTTAACTGAAAATTTTTTGGGGTGTTACAATATCTCCCCCTTGAAATTATTCATCCTCAAATGACGGCTGGACTAAGAATGGAAATAGGTTACTCTATCTATCTTTATAAGTTCTGAACTTGCCTACTAACATAGGATAAAGTGATTCCTACTAAGAGTTTGGAACTGTCTATGGCACATTAGTCAAAAACGATATAAGTTTGAACATAGTTGCGCTCTATTTGAAGCTATTTGACATAAAGCAAGGATATATGGGAACGAAGTAAGAATAGGAATATTATGCCTTGAGTCATATGATGGTATCTTTTAAGCTTAGCAACACTTATCAACTATGCTCTCATTTCTGATTACTACAGTTCATTAGCTGCACTCCTAGCTCCCACAAGGGTATATTACTACACCTACGAAGGTCTAAGTTAAAGTTTCTACTCTTTATATGTTCAATCCTAATTTCTAAATCACAAGATGCTACACATGAGATGTATCTACTAATCCAAACCACAAGATTCAGGTTCTATACCTGTATAGGAAATCTCATCCTAAGAATACTACTCCTTACCACTACATTCAATTAACCATGAGCTCATGAAACACCTAATGTATCACACATTGTCCATATGTTACGAACACCACATTCAAGCCTAGTACTATAACCACTCCATGGACTCCTACTAACCACTCTTTATAAGAATTCCTCATTCTCTCACCACTTCTACCAACATAACTTTAATGTATTATTACCAAGAACTGCCTTATTACTTATACCATATCTCCTTCTCCCTCCATATTTAAACCCTTAAATTGAATAAACGTACCAGCATTATCACAATGAGAAAATAGCAATCCTCTTTTCTATCATCACACCACTCTATACAAAACCACTCCCAAAACTTGAAAGGATTACTGAAAGAAACTTTAAGGCGAAAGATCTTAAGAAGGATTCATTCGAGATGTTTGATATAAGAATATGCATGATATAACATTATGTAGCTAGAGATTGAGAGTAAATCATTAATTTGTGAGACTTAACATGTTGTGAGACATGAATGCTTATATGAATAGGTTCATATCATGAGGATGTAATCCATAACTTCTCTTGAGATTAACTGGCTAAAGTCTTTACACCTCATTCTGAAAACTATGCATAGATGTGACTCTCTCCAAAGTGTATGAGTGTAGGTCATAAACAAAATTCAGACTTACCCATATTATTGTTACACTTGTCCATACTTGCCCACACTTGCCCATACACTTTATTACATTTGTCCATCCTACTTTTAATATGCACATGCACACACTACCTACTTTATTGACTATTTTACATTACATTCAATAATAAGACTAGTAGAATTTACAAGTGTCGTCCGTATATTCTTTTTATCTTCTTTTTCTTGTCTTCTTCTTCTTCTTATCTTCTTCCGTATTTATCTTATTAGATCATTCCAGCTGGACATCCGAAATTATATTATCTTCTCCGTTGCACTTTGAACATATATGGTCCGGGTATTTATGACCAATTAGCTTGCAATATCTGGTTAATAATTCTACTGAAAAAAATCCTTCTTTTAGTGCTCGTGTCGTAGGTCGCTCTTCTGGATTTAGTAGTGATAAAATCCATCTTTGGACTTCATCCATATCTGCTTTCCTTAGCTCCCTTGAATTGGAATAAATCATTAGCTGGTCTCTTGCATAGTAGCTCCATATAGCGTTTCCGTTTAAATAGTTATTTGCTAGATCTTGTATAATCGTTAATATACCAATTATTCGTTTGTTGACATAAAAACTTGGTATCTCTATTTTGCATATCTCTTCTTGTTGTCCGATATCTTCGGGTATAATCATATCTTTAGTTAAGCCTATCTTGATAACCTGTATTTGAGGTTTTATTTCCTCGTATAATATCTCACCTGGTGCTGTATAGAATTTTATATAAAATAAATTTCCTTTCGTAACTCTTTTGTATGTGACGAATGCTTTGTGTAGTTCTGGTATTCCACTAACTTCTTCTTCGTCGTATGTGTATACGGTATTTAACAGTCCGTAGTTATAACATGTTCTTACTAAATTAGCGTTAGTTTTCGGTTGTGCAATTAACTTGTTATATCCTTGTAACTTTTGTGTCAAATAATCCTGGTTTGGTTCTTTTGTAGTTGATCTGGGGTTGCGGTTTAAATAGGTTTGGATTTTGTGGATATTTTCAATATAGGTTCGTGTGATGTAGTTATATGTTTTTTTCTCATTTTGGTTTTGCAAACTATCTGTGTATGTAGATGTTCATGGTTCTATGGACACACGTCAAGGTGTCCTTTGGGTAAATGGTTTTGCGAATAGCTGGTTTAAGTTAGCATTTTTATGTTGTTTATCGCTAACTTGTTTGCTTTTACCTGCAGTTGTATTTAAACAAACATTATGGGTTTTAAGGAGTTTCCCATCGTCTCCTTTTAGCTCTGGGTTTTTTCCGTCTTCCGATCGACGTAGCTCCGCATTTTTATAGTCATGCTGCTGACTAGCTTTAGACTTTAGATTATTTTCATCAATCTTTAGCTTTTGTATCTCGTTGTACATACTATCCACTTTTGTGCAAAGTGTAGCAATGGTTTTGAGTATCTTTTCAATTGTATCTTCTTCCTCAGTCTCAGTTTGAGTAGCTTTGTCGTGATAGGTAATCTGCAATAACATTCTTATCAGTTTTTATTACTTCAATTGTAAATGTAGAATTTAATATATTTAATACCAATCTCCTTATTTCTTTCGTTATTACCGAATCTCGTATTTTTCTTGTTAGCCACCATTTTACTTGTGTATTATCTGTTCTTATAATAAATTCGTTGTATACAATATATGGTTCAAATGATAATAAACACTTATATACCAAATATAATTCTTTCCTATTTATTTCCCATCTTACTTCTGTATTAGTAAATGTTCCTGAATAATATCTACAATGATGTTCTATTTTTCCTTCTCCATACCTATATTTTAATACTCCTCCATAACTCTTTTCACTAGCGTCAGATTCTACTATATCAGTAAAGTTTTTATTTTAATCCGGATATTATAGTTTAGGTAGGTTTTTACATAATAATTTTATTTTTTGTATTTGTGTTTCGTGTTTCTTATCAAACTGGTATTCTATATCTTTCTTTAATATTTGTTGTAATGGTTTTAAATTTTCTGCTAATTTTGGTATATATTCTCTTACTTGATTTACTAGTCCTAGAAATTATTGTAATTTCTTTTTCGTATCCAGTTGTTCATTGGAGTTAATTATTTTTTGTACTATATGTGTTTGCATTTTTATTCCATTTTTATCAATTTGTATTCCTAAGAATTCTATTTGATTTTTCATTATATCTGCTTTCTTTTTACTTAGACTTATACCTGAATATTCTATGATATGTATAAATTTTTCTAATAATTTTATATGTTCATCTTGTGTTTTGGAATATAATAATATATCATCTATGTACACTACACAATTTTCTATTTGTTTAAAGTAATTGTCCATAAAGTGTTGATATCTACCTGGTGCATTTTTATATCCAAATGGTAATATATTCCATTCATAAAATCCTTGTGGTATAGTGAATGCTGTTAGTTTTTTAGATTCTTCTTCTAGTTTTAAGTGATAATATCCTGATTTACAATCAAATTTGCTAAAATAATTATATCCTTGTATTTGTCTTATCTTTAGTATTTTATTTGGTATCGGATAATTATATGTTATAGTTTTTGCATTTAAATTTCTATAATCAATAACCATTCTTCTTTTTCCTCTTTTTTGTTCACTATGTTTAGTTACGATAAATGTCGAGCTTGTATGCTTACTGTTGCTCTCTTGTATATATCCTTTTTCTAGTAATTCATCTATATGTATCTTAAATTCGGTTAAATCATTAAATTTATACTTTAATGGTTTTTGGGTTATTATACTATTATTATCAATTAGATCAATTTTTATTTTTGTTTTATGTTTCCCTCATCCTTGTAAAGGGTCCTCACTATATAATAGTTTTAACTTATCTTGAATTATTTTTACTTTATCTATAGAGAATATAATTAATTCTATTTTAGGGTCTTCTTCTTTTATATTTTCTAATTTTTGTGTAATTTTTTCACTTCCTTTTATCCATTCTGTTGTTTTTCATTTTTTATTATTTACTCTTTTTGCTCCTATTTTTTGTTTACACGGTGTCGTGAACCACCAGTGTGTTTTTGTTATTATATGTGGGTATAATTTTTCTAAAAATGGCATTCCTAATAGCATATCTTTTGTAGTTAATTCAAAGTTATATATTTCTTCTATAGTTAATATCTTATCCCATATTTGTATTTTTATATTTTTTGCCTTATATGTGATCATGCTTCCTTCATTATTAAATCCTGTTACTACTATAGGTGTTTTTAATTTTTCCCACTTATCTTCTGGTAAACAATTATATTTACATATATTAGCTTCTGCTCCCGTATCTATCATTGGTGTATAATATCGGTTGTAATATCCTTCTATTATTATCTTCGCAAGTATATATATTTTCATATTTTTATCATACTAAAGTCCTTTTTATTATTACCCTTTTATTTTCATAATTTATTGTTAATTGTTTGTCTTCTAGATTATATGGTTTTACTTGTTCTAACCATTTTATTCCTAAGATGATATTTTCATTTCCTTGATATATTTTGAATTTTATCACTATTGGTACTCCTCCGATGATTATTTCCTTTTCTGTAGTTTCTTCGGTATATATTAATGCTTTTGGTAGTTCGGAGCATGATTGTTCAATAGTTATTATTTCATCTTCCGTCACTAATTCTCTTGTAATATAATTTTCTTCTCGTCCTGTATCTATTAGTATTAAATATTTTCGTTGTTCCATTATTCCCGTGATGTAGTAATGATATGGTTTTATGTCTTCTTCCATTGATTTTAGTGGGGTTTTATCTATTCTCCTTGAGGTACTCATTTTTGATGATATTTGGGGTATCTCATTGTTTATTCTTTTCGATGTGCTTAGTCTTTCTTTTACTATTTCTAAATCTTCTTCTATATCAATTTCATTATAACTATAATCATTTTTATCTATGACTGTAACTATTCTTTCAAAGGGATCTTCTATTTTTATTTTATTTATTTTATTTTTTGCTGTTATTTTGTGTTTTGTCGTTAAAACATATAAGTTTTTACATCTAGCTGTAAATATTTTACTTCCCGGGGCTAGTTCTATTCCTGACATTTTCCAATATAATACTAATGATTTATCTATATTTCTGTCATTTACTGCTACTGAGTAATTAGCACTTATTATAAATTTAAATTTTTGGTATATGAGGTTACCTTTTACCGCACTTATTATGCTTTTTTCTATAGGTTGTATAATTCTATCATCTGCTAAGTATATTTCTATGGGTGTATCTATTCCTTCTCTAAAACATGCTTTTATTAATATTTCTGTTCCTCCTAAATGTACATATTTAATTGGATTTTTAGCCTTAATATCTTGTATTTCTTTATTTATTATTCGTTTATTTATTATTGGTATTTTAGCTTTTCCTTTAGTGTATTTGCAATCTATGATATGTTCTCTTTGACTTACTACGTAATATTCTTCTTTTTGTCGTTTAAACCAGTTTCTTATTGTTGGTATTTCGAATATTTTTGCTACACTTAGGTCTAATTCTTTTCCTTTTATTTGCTCAAATATATTATTATCAAATATTATTTTTTGTTCTGTCGATTCTTCATCTTGATATTTTTCTTTAGTTATTATTTGTATATCTTTTTCAGTCATTGATATCGTATTCATTATCCGATTCTATTACTGAGCTATTTTCTATTTCATTTTCCGATAATTCATATATACTATCATTGCTTTCTAATTCATAATCTACGTACTCTATTTGTGTATATTTTTCATCGTCTATTATTATTTCTGATATTTGTTTTTTCTTTGGATTTTTAGGTAATTTACAATCTCTAGCTATATGTCCTAATTTTCCACAATTATAACAAGTACATTCCGTTAGTTTTCTTTTTGGTCTATATGGTCTTTTGGTTTTGTAGTTTTTTACATATTACCTTCTTCTTGGTTTTTTATATTTATATTTTGATCTATATTTTTTATTATATTTCTTTCTATTTTTATAATACCTATCCGTACAACCAAATTGAGGTGCTGTTTTATTTTTGCAACATGCTAAGTTTTTTACTAATATTTTTTCCATTTTTATTTCTTCTTTATGCTTTTCACATAATTCCATAACCCATCGTTGCAAGAATTTCATTCTACCTCCTAAGGTGTCCGTTAATTCTGCTTCATTCCAACTTTTTATTATTTTTGAATTAAAAGGTTCTGATAATTTTGTAAAATATAATTTTCTTATTTCTTTACTTTCTTCTATGCTATATGTCCCTTTATAATAATATTTTCTAAATGCACATGTATATTCATCTATGTAACACATATTACATATTGCTAATTTTGTCATTAGATTTCGATTTATGATTTTTTCTTTATTTTGTCCTTCTACCTCTGTTGTCATACTACTAAATTCATTTCTTATAGCTATTTCGTATTTATATAATATTTCCATGGTTGTAGTGGCTATTCCACCATCAAATTTCTTATTATTTCTTAAAGTTGTTAAGCTTTCACTTGTTAAATTTTATAGCCATAATTTTACTGTTCCTATAAGTGTTCTTTCTATGTATCCTGGTGCCTCTGCTACTACTATCTTGTTATCTATTAATTGTTTTGATATGTATCCTATCCATAATTGGATTATTTTATTTATATTTGTTACACAGTCTAAATCTAAAAAATCATGTTGTCCAGTTATTGGTTTGGGTGTCTATTTTCTACTTAATCTTTTATCACATGTAGTTTTTTCTTTATCATATTGTTCATAATTTTCATTATAATATTTTGGATTAAAATTTTTTGGGTTTTTTACTCCTGATGTGCTAGGTTTTTCGTCCATGTCTACGTCTTTTGTTTTACTTCTAAATTCTTTGTATTATCTATGTTTGCTAAAAGTTTCGTATATGTTTCGCTTGTTTCCGAATGTTGTTCTAGATCATCATCGTTTATTTCATCAACTCTTATTTCGGGTAGATTATCTTGGTTATTTTCTTCTTTTTCTCCTAATTCATCTTGTAATTGCAATTTAATTATCTCATTTGCTAATTTTGTTTTTTGCTTTTTTTCTTTTTGTTTAATTTCATACATTTCTTTTAATATTGCTAGCTCTTTTTCTAGCTCTATTATTTTAGTATTTTTTACTTCTTCTAATTGTTGTACTTCCTTTTTTGCTTGTTGTTTTATTTTTTCAATTTCCGTTCTTCTATTTATTTCTTCATTTTCTTTTGTTATTCTTACCATAGCAGTTAAACTATCTTCTAGTTTTACCGTTTCTTTTTCTAACATTAAACTTATATTGTCACCTATTTTCTTATATCTTCTTCCTAGATTAGAAAATATTATCTTTATTTTTAATTCGTCATAATTTTCATATGTTTTTTTGTTTATTGCGTATTCTTCTTTATTCATTTATAAATTATGTTGTAGTTTATATTCTAAGTTGTTTATTTGTATTTCTAGATATAAAATAGTCTTTCTTTGTGCTACTATAGATTTGTGACAAATTCCTGCGAATGTATTATTGTTAAGTCTATTTTTCCTATGTTCTAATTCTTGTCGTTTTTCTATAATTACTTCATTAAGTTTTTGTCTATATTCGCTATTCTTGTTATTCATTGTATTTTTAAGTATTGAATATATTTATATTCTATTTTAGATATATTATCTATTAATTGATCTAATTTTTCATTATCAGTCTTTGTGATATTAAGTTGTTTATATTTCGGATATAATTTATTTAATTTTCTTCTTATTTTTCTTAATTTTATACTCGTATGTTTCTTACCGTGTTTCTTATTATCCATAGCTCTGATACCATTTTTCGTAGCGGAACTAGTAGTTAGTGAATTCATGAAAGTGATAGTGTGGTAGATGGTAGTGTGGTAGGTGAGTAACTTATTTTTAAGATTTTATTATAATATCTTTTTACTAAGTGTCTTAATCTTGATATCTCTTTAATATTATTTTTTGGTAGTGCTAAATTCATAGTAATATGTAATAATATTTATTGTAATATTCTTCCGATATTTGTTTTAATCTGAATATTTCTTTAATATTATTTATGATATATTCTAGATATAACATATCTTCGGTTCTTTGGTACATATATAAATTTTTCTCCATTAATTGTTCTAATAGTTTTATATCTTCCATAGATTTTACCCAATATTGTAAATATCCGTAGTTCATTTTAATCTGAATTTATTTCTAAATCATACCATTCTATTATTTCGAAGTCTAAATCATGTAGGTTTATTTCATACCATTGCTGATTTAATATATCTTCTGATTCGTAATCATTAAATATTTTTTCCCATATTATTCTTCTTAATTCAATTATTTCTATACCGTAAAGTATATATAAGATTAAAGTTTCATAGTTTTTTATCATTTCATCATGCACGTATGTAGTCATGTTCGTTGTTATGCGGGGTTTTTCAATTATTCCTTCCTATCATATTCATAATTGATTAAATTTATATTAGATTATTATGAACTAGATTATCTGTTTATCATGCTTTCCTGTCACTGCTAGCATCGTACTTTAGTGGATACTTTCTTCTTATCAGCGCCTCACCTTTGTTTACTCCCCGAAACGGCTTTCCTCGCTTACCGGTTTCAACATTAGGATGACATAGTATAGAAGTTTTCTCCCTGTTTCTAGTATGCTAATAAACTAGAAATCATGATTCAAATAATTCTAATACATAATAACTAACATAAATTTATTCAATCATATATATGACATACAGGAATATATGAAATTAGTTCCGCATATTTTTTGAACAATATACCTTTGCCTCTTGCTTAGCCATGCTATCTGAAATATCTGATTGGATTTCAGATTATTGCTCCATTTATCTAAATACTAAATTTTTAGTTGAGAGAGTTTTTTGAAAGAAAATTTTTTATATTAGGCATTGCCTGCCATTATATTTACATATATCCTCCCTTCTATAGAAAGGAATTCTCACGTACTACTTACAATACTGTGCTACTTACACCTACCATTCTTACTACTTACACTTACCCATATTATTGTTTCACTTGTCCATACTTGCCCATACTCTTTATTACATTTGTCCATCCTACTTTTAATATGCACATGCACACACTACCTACTTTATTGACTATTTTACATTACATTCAATAATAAGACTAGTAGAATTTACAAGTGTCGTCCATATCTTCTTTTTATCTTCTTTTTCTTGTCTTCTTCTTCTTCTTATCTTCTTCCGTCTTTATCTTATTAGATCATTCCAGCTGGACATCTGGAATTATATTATCTTCTCCGTTGCACTTTGAACATATATGGTCCGGGTATTTATGACCAATTAGCTTGCAATATCTGGTTAATAATTCTACTGAAATAAATCCTTCTTTTAGTGCTCGTGTCGTAGATCGTTCTTCTGGATTTAGTAGTGATAAAATCCATCTTTTGACTTCATCCATATCTGCTTTCCTTAGCTCCCTTGAATTGGAATAAATCATTAGTTGGTCTCTTGCATAGTAGCTCCATACAGCGTTTCCGTTTAAATAGTTATTTGCTAGCTCTTGTATAATCGTTGATATACCAATTATTCGTTTGTTGGCATAAAAACTTGGTATCTCTATTTTGCATATCTCTTCTTGTTGTCCGATATCTTTGGGTATAATCATATCTTTAGTTAATCCTATCTTGATAACCTGTATTGGAGGTTTTATTTCCTCGTATATTATCTCCGCTGGTGCTGTATAGAATTTTATATAAAATAAATTTCCTTTCGTAACTCTTTTGTATGTGACGAATACTTTGTA
Organism: Solanum stenotomum; assembly: GCF_019186545.1. Classification (NCBI taxonomy): domain Eukaryota; kingdom Viridiplantae; phylum Streptophyta; class Magnoliopsida; order Solanales; family Solanaceae; genus Solanum; species Solanum stenotomum. The sequence continues at coordinate 34,004,191 of NC_064289.1, read as the reverse complement.
TAGTTCTGGTATTCCACTAACTTCTTCTCCGTCGTATGTGTATACAGTATTTAACAGTCCGTAATTGTAACATGTTCTTACTAAATTAGCGTTAGTTTTCAGTTGTGCAATTAACTTGTTATATTCTTGTAACTTTTGTGTAAAATAATCCTGGTTTGGTTCTTTTGTAGTTGATCTGGGGTTGCGGTTTAAATAGGTTTGGATTTTGTGGATATTTTCATTACAGGTTCGTGTGATGTAGTTATATGTTTTTTTCTCATTTTGGTTTTGCAAAGTATCTGCGTATGTAGATGTTTGTGATTCTATGGACACATGTCTAGGTGTCCTTTGGGTAAATGGTTTTGCGAATAGCTGGTTTAAGTTCACATTTTTATGTTGTTTATCGCTAACTTGTTTGCTTGTACCTGCAGCTGTATTTAAACAAACATTATGGGTTTTAAGGAGTTTCCCATCGTCTCCTTTCAGCTTTGGGTTTTTTCCGTCTTCCGATCGACGTAGCTCCGCATTTTTATAGTCATGCTGCTGACTAGCTTTAGACTTTAGATTATTTTCATTAGTCTTTAGCTTTTGTATCTCGTTGTCCATACTAACCACTTTTGTGCAAAGTGTAGTAATGGCTTTGAGTATCTTTTCAATTGTATCTTCTTCCTCAGTCTCAGTTTGAGTAGTTTTGTCGTGATAGGTAATCTGCAATAACATTCTTATAAGTTTTTATTACTTTAATTGTAAATGTAAAATTTAATATATTTAATACCAATCTCCTTATTTCTTTTGTTGTTACCGAATCTTGTATTTTTCTTGTTAGCCACCATTTTACTTGTGTATTATCTGTTCTTATAATAAATTCGTTGTATACAATATGTGGTTCAAATGATAATAAACACTTATATACCGATTATAATTCTTTCCTATTTATTTCTCATCTTACTTCTGCATTAGTAAATGTTCCTCAATAATATCTACAATGATGTTCTATTTTTCCTTTTCCATACCTATATTTTAATACTCCTCCATAACTCTTTTCACTAGCGTCGGATTCTACTATATAAGTAAATTTTTTATTTTCATCCGGAAAATATAGTTTAGGTAGGTTTTTACATAATAATTTTATTTTTTGTATTTCTGTTTGGTCTTTTTTATCAAACTGGTTTTCTACATCTTTCTTTAATTTTTGTTGTAATGGTTGTAAATTCTCTGCTAATTTTGGTATATATTCTCTTACTTGATTTACTAGTCCTAGAAATGATTGTAATTTCTTTTTCGTATCCAGCTGTTCATTTGAGTTAATTATTTTTGTACTATATGTGTTTGCATTTTTATTCCATTTTTATCAATTTGTATTCCTAAGAATTCTACTTGATTTTTCATTATATCTGCTTTCTTTTTACTTAGACTTATACCTGAATATTCTATGATATGTATAAATTTTTCTAATAATCTTATATGTTCATCTTGTGTTTTGGAATATAATAATATATCATCTATGTACACTACACAATTTTCTATTTGTTTAAAGTAATTGTCCATAAAGTGTTGATATCTACCTGGTGCGTTTTTATATCCAAATGGTAATACATTCCATTCATAAAATCCTTGTGGTACAGTGAATGCTGTTAGTTTTTTAGATTCTTCTTCTAGTTTTAAGTGATAAAATCCTGATTTACAATCAAATTTGCTAAAATAATTATATCCTTGTATTTGTCTTATCTTTAGTATTTTATTTGGTATCGGATAATTATATGTTTTAGTTTTTGCATTTAAATTTCTATAATCAATAACCATTCTGCTTTTTCCTCTTTTTTGTTCACTATGTTTATTTACGATAAATGCCGGGCTTGTATGCTTACTATTGCTTTCTTGTATATATCCTTTTTCTAGTAATTCATCTATATGTATCTTAAATTCGGTTAAATCATTAAAATTATACTTTAATGGTTTTTGGGTTATTATACTGTTATTATCAATTAGCTCAATTTTTACTTTTGTTTTATGTTTTTCCCATCCTTGTAAAGGATCCTCACTATATAATAATTCTAACTTATCTTGAATTATTTTTACTTTATCTATAGAGAATATAATTAATTCTATTTTAGGGTCTTCTTCTTTTATATTTTCTAATTTTTGTGTAATTTTTTCACTTCCTTTTATCCATTCTGTTGTTTTTCGTTTTTTATTATTTACTCTTTTTGCTCCTATTTTTTGTTTACACGGTGTCGTGAACCACCAGTGTGTTTTTGTTATTATATGTGGGTATAATTTTTCTAAAAATGGCATTCCTAATAGCATATCTTTTGTAGTTAATTCAAAGTTATATATTTCTTCTATAGTTAATATCTTATCCCATATTTGTACTTTTATATTTTTTGCCTTATATGTGATCATGCTTCCTTCATTATTAAATCCTGTTACTACTATAGGTGTTTTTAATTTTTCCCACTTATCTTCTGGTAAACAATTATATTTACATATATTAGCTTCTGCTCCCGTATCTATCATTGGTGTATAATATCGGTTGTAATATCCTTCTATTATTATCTTCGCAAGTATATATATTTTCATATTTTTATCATACTAAAGTCCTTTTTATTATTACCCTTTTATTTTCATAATTTATTGTTAATTGTTTGTCTTCTAGATTATATGGTTTTACTTGTTCTAACCATTTTATTCCTAAGATGATATTTTCATTTCCTTGATATATTTTGAATTTTATCACTATTGGTACTCCTCCGATGATTATTTCCTTTTCTGTAGTTTCTTCGGTATATATTAATGCTTTTGGTAGTTCGGAGCATGATTGTTCAATAGTTATTATTTCATCTTCCGTCACTAATTCTCTTGTAATATAATTTTCTTCTCGTCCTGTATCTATTAGTATTAAATATTTTCGTTGTTCCATTATTCCCGTGATGTAGTAATGATATGGTTTTATGTCTTCTTCCATTGATTTTAGTGGGGTTTTATCTATTCTCCTTGAGGTACTCATTTTTGATGATATTTGGGGTATCTCATTGTTTATTCTTTTCGATGTGCTTAGTCTTTCTTTTACTATTTCTAAATCTTCTTCTATATCAATTTCATTATAACTATAATCATTTTTATCTATGACTGTAACTATTCTTTCAAAGGGATCTTCTATTTTTATTTTATTTATTTTATTTTTTGCTGTTATTTTGTGTTTTGTCGTTAAAACATATAAGTTTTTACATCTAGCTGTAAATATTTTACTTCCCGGGGCTAGTTCTATTCCTGACATTTTCCAATATAATACTAATGATTTATCTATATTTCTGTCATTTACTGCTACTGAGTAATTAGCACTTATTATAAATTTAAATTTTTGGTATATGAGGTTACCTCTTACTGCACTTATTATACTTTTTTCTATGGGTTGTATAATTCTATCATCCGCTAAGTATATTTCTATGGGTGTATCTATTCCTTCTCTAAAACATGCTTTTATTAATATTTCTGTTCCTCCTAAATGTACATATTTAATTGGATTTTTAACCTTAATATATTGTATTTCTTTACTTATTATTCGTTTATTTATTATAGGTATTTTGGCCTTTCCTTTAGTGTATTAGCAATCTATGATATGTTCTCTTTGACTTACTACATAATATTCTTCTTTTTGTCGTTTAAACCAGTTTCTTATTGTTGATATTTCGAATATTTTTGCTACGCTTGAAATTATTGATCTTTGAGGAATACACAAGATTATGAATGGAAAGGTATATCTCTAAAACTCTTTCTGAGCACATCTCTATCTGATTCTCTCACTTGACTTGATTTCTCATCTTATCATCTCCCCCTTGGGTCTAAATATGATACTTTAAAGTTATGGATCTATTCCATCATCTGTAAACTAGTCTATATTTGTTTTTCTTACTCAAAAGATGTTAATCTTAAGACTACTAAACTCTCCATAAGCAGGTACTAAGATTCCTTCTAAGAGATCTTTTTAAGATTCTTCTCCTAATCTCTTCTTGTTAGTTTATAAGGTAGATTCATCTAATTCTTAAGGGAAAAATAATGCTTACATCAGCCTATTCCATATTGATAGCTCAAAATACTATCTAAACACACATGAAAAAAACATTAACTTAATTGGAACCTCATCTGACTACATACGATCTCGGGTACACCCCTTAATGCTCTTGCTAATCTAATGACTTAGTCTCACTTCATTGTTGTCATCTAAGAGTCATCATACCACACTTCTACCACTCACATTTATAGAAAACTAACACCTTAATTCCTCATCTAATTTATGTCAAACTTACTAGATTAGATCTTAAAACTAACATCATCACCCTCGTGTTGCCATCCCTTTTTTACCACACTCATCTCAAATTCAAGCCTAGTGTGTAGTACTAAACATGGGTATCAATATGATTTATTGCTTACTATACTAACTTACAACTACTAGATAAAATTAAGAAAAACTCACTCACTAAGACCTCATAACAAATAGTCAATCTTTATCTCTCAATCTACATATTTACAATTTACCGTCACATTCCATTTCACAACTTAAGTACTTCTTACCCATTCACTACACATCATTGGCTGATTATCTCTATAACCCTTTGAATACCATGAGTATCTCCCTTCAAAATTATAAGCCTATCGTAGATCTCTCACCTCATGAATACTCCTACTCTTCTATTCAACACCTATACTTAGTCATTACTAACACATTGGCACATCATCATAAACTTCTTTCTAGTTAAAGTATACTCTAACTCATCCTAATTAGTAACTATTAGTCTACCCCATATAATGAACTCTATACAAACTCATCCCTTGTAAGTCTACCAATAAGGGGAAAAAACTCATCATTAATGACTTACTAGGTACATGGCTACAACTTTCATACTCTACTCATTAACTAACTCCATTTCTAAAGTTACTACACTTCTAAATGCATACTCTAAGCAACTTTACTACTCCTTGTAATACCCCAAAATTTCTATGTTAAGACTCTAAACATTTTTCATTTATTTGTATGGTCATATCGGGTGATTCATAAATTATCCATGTGTGTAAAGGTAAATTATTTAGTGTGGAAATGATTTGGATATGAATTAAGTTAACTAGATTCCCCTAGCACAAAGTAGAGTTGAAAATTTCCTTGTCAATTAAGTTGTGATGTAAGATTCTACTTGGGTCGACTTCAAATGACCATATCTCTTAGTATATAAGGATTTATGTGGCCCATAACCTATCAAATAATAGGAATTTAAATCTACTTTCCAATCCCACCAATTTCGAAACAATCCAAGATTTGAGTAAAAAGTTCCGACCATTTTAGTAATTGATACATTGCAGTGACGAATTACCTGACGAGAAAATATTAAAAAGGGTCTTTTTGTCTTTTTACCTCCACCCTAAACGAATCTCTTGACTAATATAAGTCTCAAAACAATCAGATTTTCATATTTTAATCCATCATTTTCTTCTCTCTCAAACCCTAGGGCAAAATCAAAGTAGAAGACTCAATTGAAGATTCTTTCAATCTTTTTCAAAATTCTTCTTCAAGGTAAGTCTTTCACCACGAATTCCATTCTTTCCAACTCGAATTCCTCCATACAATTATGAATCACTAATGAAAATCATAATTCTTGGCCATAGAGATTTCAAGAAACAAGAATCTCAAAAAAGGTTTTCTTGATTGTTTACCTTCAAGCTAGGGTTTCAAGACTTCTAATCAAGATTATTCTTCAAGAAACTTGTTCTTCCATGTATGTAAGGCTATTATAGTGTTGGACTAGTTGACTCTCACCCCCTACATCTACTTTCAAATAATTAAAAGAGAAATCTATGATTTTACCTCTAGATTTGAGTATTCTTGAATTCCTTATTCTTTTGAAATTCTATTCCTAAGTATTGAGTTTCTATATTTTTATTGTGATCCTTGAGTTTATTTGTTCATGTATATAATTCAGCATGAACCCTATTTTGAGTTAGAAATCTTCAGAAGTTTTTCAAAGCCAACCCTTGAGTTTTAAACTGAGTTTTTCAGAAAAAGTTTAAAGTTTCTATTTCATAAAGACTTAAGAATTTCTAATGTTATTTTATTCATATATACACATATACACATATACATATACATATCTACCTATGTTAATTATTTGACTTGAAAGATAAGTTCATAAGTGCATGTTTTCAAGAAGGTAAACATGTCTCATGTTTTGAAAAGTATTTCTAATAATGTAAGAAGTCCATTATTTGTAATGGGTGAATTGAGCACAAAGTTATATTAACTATTTTGGGAGTAGTATCGAGCACCGAGTTGGTTTAGAGTCTTTTATGATTAGGAAGTCCCATAGAACTACGTAGCCAACGTAGGATATGATAGCATTGATTCTTCATGTGACTTCTCACAACCTTTGAGAAGGCTAGTTAGATGGATCCATAGTCACAATATCATTCTATACCCCGGCAACGTATAGGATGGCCCTGGCAACGTGAGACGAAATGTTGTATCATTGCTAGGCTCATGGTAATGGTTGTCGGTTAGAGAAACTCCCCACAAGTAAAGTATTGTATTTTCTTGTTGCTGTCATTGTATAATTTATTGTAAAGCTTAAATGGTTTTCACTTCATGTTCATGTATTAATTCAGTTGAGTTTCTTTTCGTCATTCAGTTCATCTATTTGTTTACACAACCATATTACATATTCCTACATTCCATGTATTGATGTCATTCGACCTGTATCCTTTTATGATGCATATATAAGTGTTCATGATTTTTAACAGGCATTTTGTTGAGATCACTCTACACTCCAGTTAGCTCTGGTGAGCCTTCTTGTATTCCAGAGGACTTCACAGTTACTTTTCAGTTAGTAGTTTTGAGGTGTCATGGGTTTTGTCCTGACATCCTTCCTTAACAATAGAGGTTTCATAGATAGAAAGTTTTGGAGAGTCTTTCAATTTCAGATATTTTATTTAAAACTTATGTTTCATACTTAGTATATCCAGTTCAGTTTTGAGATTCAATAAACTGTTTTTAAACATTTTTATCAATTTGATGATTATATATACTCAAGTTAGTCTTCCACTCGTAATCAGCCAGGATGAAGGTTCAGTTTGGGACCATCAATGGTTATTGAGTGTTGGACATGTCCAGAGTGTAGGCTCGGGTCATGACAAACTTGGTATCAGAGCACAGAAATCTAGTGTCATAGGGTGTCTATGAAGCCGTGTCAAGAAGGATTTTATTTATGGGTGTGAGGGCTCCACTTCTATAATTGAGGGACTATAGACATTTAAGAAAAGTTTCCTTTCTTTCATGCTATAAATCATGCAATAGAGTTGTGTCATAAGGAACTTACTCTAACTGGTGTGTTCCTTTAATCCATTCGACTACCAATCAAACTGAAGGTAGTTAAAAATTAAAGTCTAGATCCTTATGGATGATTTACTCTTGGCAAAAGTCTTCAGAAAAGTCAAGAGACCTCAGAGGGGCTTGAGAGAAGCATGCGAGTGAGCTTAAGTGTGTATATTCAAAATAATGCACTTTTAATTCATATGCATCGCGCGTTCGAGCTTAAAGCGAGATGTATTCCCACACTCTTATTCCTAAACCTCTTTTCAGTTGATACCCTTATTAGGAAAATTATTTTAGAGCTTGGCTAGTGTTTTAACCTGAAAAGATAGTGTGAGTTACAATGTTGAAAGCAGTAGTAGTAAAAGTACTCGGAGTTAGAAGAATGAATGCAGAGGTATAGTAATCTAAGAAAGGAAGAAAATGATGAGACAAATTATGTTGTTGTAGTCATGCATCTAGTAACATATTAATGAGGAGTTTTCCGTTATAGGTAGACTAAGAAGTGATGAGTTTTTGTAGATTTCATGATAAAAGGTAGAGTAAGAGTAACTAGTACGGATGAGTTAAAGTATACTTTAACTAGAACGGAGTTTATTTCATTGGAACATTGTGTTAGTGAAGGCTAAGTATAGGTGTTGAATAAAAGAGTAGAGTATTCATGAGGTGACAGATTTAAGCTAGACTTATGATTTTTAAGGGAGAACCCATATTATTTAAAGGGTTACATAATATTTTTAGGAAATGATGGATAGCGATTGGGTAAGTAGTACTTGAGCTGTGAAAGGAAGTGTGACGGTAAAATGTAAGTATGAAGTCTGAGAGATAAAGATTGACTACTTGTAATGACGTTTTAGTGGGCGGGGGTTTCTTAAATTTTATCTAGTGCTTGTAATTTAGTATAGTGAGTGAGCAATCATATTGATATTCGGGTTTAGTAATAAACATTAAGCTTGGCTTTAAGATGAGCGTCATGATCAAATGAATGACAACATGAAAGTGATGATGTTAGTCTTGGGATCTGATATAGTAGGTCTGACATAAATTATGTGAGAAATTAAGGTGTAACTTCTGATAAGTGTGAGTGGTACAAGTGTGGTACTATGACTCTTAGATGAGAGCGAGGTAGTGTGGATAAGTCACTAGATTAACAAGAGTATTAGAGAATGGAATGTAGATCAGTTTATAGATGGTGAGAATAGATCCATGGCTTTAGAGTGTCAACTTCAAAACTAAGGGGGGAGATGATAAGAAGATAAGTCAAGTCAAGTGTTGAGAATAAGTTGGTGATGTCTGCCGAAAGAGTTTTAGAGGTATATCAATATGTTCATCATCTGGTGTATTCCTCAAGTTCAGTCATTACAACATCATGATGATCTTTCTTATATGAGAATTGTGTCTATGACTTATGCTAGTACACTTCAGAGAGTTTCACATCTGTGCTAAGTTTTCAGAATGAAGGGCAAAGACTATAATGCCTAGATTCGAAATGAGGCAAATAGCAGCTTTTGGGGAAATTTGCAGGTGCCATTCACGACCCATGGGTTGACCTACAGATCGTAGATGGAACCGTGGAGAGTAACCTCAGAAAAAGTCTAGGCATGGACCACGGTGGGACTCATGGACTGTAGGTCCATCGACACCTCATGTTCCAGCCTCTCGTCGTTTGGCCAAAAGTATCTGACTATGGACCACAGCTAACCAGGACGGACCATAGGTCAGTCGACGGTCCGTCGGTCGGGGTTCAGTGGGTCAAGTTTGGACGGTTATTTTAGGGGCAAATGAGTCTTTTCTAGTTTTAATTAAATTAATGTGGTGTCGTTTTGCCTAAACCTAGACCACCTATATAAGTATTTGATACCCCTAATGTCACAACCTGAGAGCACCGCCGAGTAGTAACATGGCGTAGTTGACCCCGAAGGGGTTGCATACAAGCCCTTAGCACATTCTTAACATAAGATAATAGAAAATACAGGAAAACATGAAATCTTTTACAATCGAAGTCTTAATTCATAAAGCAAGCGGAAGCCTTACTAAAACCCTTTGTCTCAAACCATCTATTTAAAATCATGAACAAAAGTCTTTGGGACGGAGCCCATACAAAGTCTAAAAACATAAGAAATGACATAAGGAAATAAAGGGTTCGTCCTCGAATCTATGAGGACTCACCAATTCTTCAACTCTTCTAAATCCTTGAAACTCTAGCCTCCAAAGTAACTCAAGCCTCCAACCCTACATTTGGTTAGAATGTAGGCAATATGCGTTAGTACAAAACGTACTAAGTATGAAAGCTAACATAACATCATAAGAGCATCTCAAATGGTTAGTCAACATAAGACTTAAGCATAAGAGATAATAACATAATCACAATATCATCATCATAGTCATAGCATGGTCTCCAATATAAGCATCATATAAATACAAGTCACATAAGATATATTTAATGAAGATAATAGATACATCATATTCATGGCCTAGTCTTTAATAAGACTTTCATGGTTACACAGTTCAACCTTAAGTCTTTCATATTACAAAAGGACCACTTCACAAGCCACCTCCAAGTATACTTGTGCAATGCAAGGATAGCATCCCATACTACCATCCAAGATAAATACCTCCCTTTGGTCATTCTTGGGCATAGTCCACCTTCATACTCAAGACTTAGGTCTTCATGTCATTTTAACCTTAACCTATATACATGGTCAACTCTCTAAGCTTCTCTATGCCATAACGGTACCATACCTCTAAGTAACCTCAAGACACACTTGTCCAAGGCATGAAAGACATCCCATACTACCCTTCACACTAAGCATAGCCTTAAAGTCATCCTAGTCATATTCACCCTACTTTGGCCTCATTATTAGCATAACTCTCATAACTATGGGAGTCTCTCACCTTTATTCAACTATAACTAGGAAAGGCAACTCTAGCACAATCCTATCTCAAGACTTCTATTTAGTGACCCTAAGTCCTACTTATGCAATACATGCATAGAACCCCATAATACTATACATGCTAAGTACTACTGTTAGATCCTCCTGCTAACACTTCTTGGTTTGAAACCTAGTTCCTCTAATTAGTTTAGAACACTATGAGGTACTCTCTTAAGCAAATCTAAGTTCTTCATTAGCTTGAACCCTATGAGATACTACTTTTAGTATTTCTTTGTTCATTCTTCACATGGACCCTATGAGATAATACCTTAAGCATGTCTAAGTCAACATATACTCTTGAACACTATGATGTACTTCATTAAGTCTTAGTTCAATTATGCTTTAGAACACTATGAGATGCTTCTCAAGAATGGCTTAGTTCATAGGATATGGAGATTGCTATTAAGAACCTTAACTAAACTATGTGAAGGTTCCCATCTCATGAGACCTAACTTTAGGAAACCCCACACTCTACTACGTAAGAGTTCCCCCTTTAACTTGGATAGTCCTCACATCAACTAGGTGTGGCTCTCCTTTGTTCTTGGAGTTCGAACCCTATCTTGTGTGAAACTCCATCTCACTGTCAATATCCACTTGGAGCCAACATACACACCAATGTTTACTTGTTAAGCCTTGCTTAACACTCATCTCTCATGGAAGGATGTCCTTGACAACCCTTACATGCTCAACTGATTCTATCCGTTTCATCTATGAAACATTCATAAGGTAGGTTAGGTGACTATAGGCCTTTCACCACAACTCAACTTATTAGACTTCTATTCTCTTTTAGACTTTACTCTAAAAGCCTTAGCATCAATAGTTAATCACATTATCTACACCCTAAAACCCTAGTTATTAGGATCAAAACCATACTCTCAAGGTTTCTTTCTTAATCTCTTCTTTATACCTAGATTTCAAGGTAATTTGATCACATCTTTCATTACTAGGTGATTCTAGCCTTAATTGATCATAAAAGTTCAATTCTAACTTTACAAGTCAAAATCAACCATATACAATAGAGTCTAGTTAAATTCATGATTATATGATCCGAACTTCCATCAATTACAACACACAACATTAAATTGGGAAGATCACATATGAACTTTCAACTTTGCCTCTAATGGCATAAACCCACAAAGATCACATTCATCAACTTAGATTAGGGTTCATCATAAAAATCACATGAATTCATCATAATATCATCAAACAAATACAATTCAATTATAATTGGATGCTACCCACTAGATTGGAATCACACTGAAGACCTACTCAGAATGCAATGCAATCACAACCCATGGATGAATAATCTTCACATACATTCAATCAAAGCCCCAAACAAAGCTTGAAATCAATAGAGAGCCGACCTAGATGCTGCCCCTCTTCTCTTTTCTTCTTCTTCTTCTTCTTCTTCTTCTTCTTCTTCTTCTTCTTCTTCTTCTATTCTAGAGAAGGAATTTCTTGGGAGTACTTTGGGGGTCTTTAGATGAATGAGTTAAAGTGATTAGTATAGGGTCTATTAACTATTTATAGGAGGTAAATTAACTAACTAATCCCCCCTCCTAACCCCCAAACTAATTACTAAACTAACCCCTAAACACTAACTTAAAAACTAAAACTGAAAAACTGGCAGCACCTATGACTTGACCGTCTACGGACCGTAGATTGATCTACTCTCCGTTGTTTGGTCTCGTGGTTTGGGTCAGAGACTCATATTTTGCCGGCCTGTGCAGGCCTGATCCATGCTCATGGCCTACGGGGCGTAGATTCATCTAAGGGGCGTGGATTGCAACCGTAGGTCACATTTTTTGACAGTTTTAGGGGACTATTTCTGGGTCCTCCTCAAGGACCCCTTGGGTGGTCCTTGGGGAGTCGTACCCGGACGTTTAACCCTTAAACATGGTATTCTAAGTACGGGAGCCATTTATTTTGATTTTAACCCTCATACGAAACATCAAAAATCTTTCCAAAGACTCTAGAACTCACTAGTTCAACTAACTAAAATATGGGGTGTTGCATTATCCCCCACTTGGGAACATTCGTCTTCGAATGACACTTTAAAGAATTCATAAAGACAAAAATCTAAATTAGCAGCCCATTATGCATGCACTACATTTAATGCACACTATCAAGGATGAAAACTTAAATTCCGAGCTAAACACCTTCAAAGCGACACAAGGGAGTAGGGACTACTTCTACCAACCCAAAATGCACCAAACTCTATATCTATTCGTCTTCAAGGAGGAACTAACATCTCCTAGCTAAAACATACTCAACACATACACATGGAGCCTAAATGAAAAATTCATCTCATAAAGCATTTATCTATTGAGCAAATCTTTCAACTAAAAACTAGGGCATGCTCATAGTCCCACTCATGATGCCTATATTCAACTCTACTCTCATGCACCACAACATGAGGAAACAATGCATAAAAGTCATTTATAACAAGACCTAAGCAATTTCATGAACATCCATATAAGGAAATCATGGCAACACATAAGGCACACAATGACCCCACTAGATATGCACACTATCCCCCACTTGGGAGTAAGCCTACACAAACTTTTCTAAATATCATGCATACTAAAAATAACTTTAAAATCCAACATAACCAGTCATAAAAGACAAGAAATCTGGAAATTTTTCTAGAGCATGAAACACATACCGGAAGGGACATGAGGAGATCATTCTAGATCTTCTCTAGATTGGAGAGCATAAAACTTATTCTTCTTTTGAGGATCTTAATCAACACCACTAGAGTCAACTTTCTTACCCTCTCTCCCTTTAGTCTTAAGAACCGGACAATCTCTCATTTTGTGCCCTTTTTTACCACACCCATAACAACTATCCATGCCGGCTAGGTTTTTACCAAAAGGATTTAGCCCATACTAGGAGCAATTAGACTTGGGAAATGGAGACCCACTACCCCGCTCTTTATCAAACCTAGAGGTATTGGAAGAATCTTGGCCGGAATATCTTGGTTTAGTCCTAGGTCTATCTTGCCCCTCGGACTTAGCATTAGAAAAAATCCCTTCATTGGTCCTAGCCCTCTTTACCTCCCTATTCATCTTCTTAAGCCTTTGCTCCTCAATTTGTTCGGCATGAATCATAAGACTTGAAATGTTCATACTAGGGATGATCATTGCCGAACGACATTTATTGTCCACCAATTCGAACATTTCCATCACAAACTTATTCATTCTAGCCCTTGAGTGCACTACTAGGGTTGGGGCATACTTAGACAATTGGGTGAACTTGAGGCTATAATATTTCACACTTATACCTCCTTGGCATAGGTTGATAAATTCTTGCATCTTCCTCTCCCTTAACTCTAGGGGGAAAAACCTATCAAGCATTTCTTCCTTGAACCCTTTCAACTCTATTGGGCCCGCTCCTAACGGCCTATTATCTTTCCATTGTTCATACCAAATTTGAGCTAAATCCATCAATTGGAAAGTGGCTAGTTCCACTTTCTCTACCGTAGTCAAACCCATGATAGCAAGCACCTTTGCACCTCATCTATGAAACCTTGAGGGTCTTCTTCCACCTTGGAGCCATAAAACTCAGGAGGGTTCATCCTCAAAAACACTCTCACCCTCAAAGCAGTCGTATTCACATTATTAGCTGGAGCAACAACATCCTTATTGACTTGGGCCGTCACGGCTAGAGTCAATATTTGGAGAGCTGCCCTTATCTCCACATTAGTCATAGTCCCTGTTTTATTAGGAACTTAAGGAAGAGCTTGGTGTGGAAATTGAATAGGACTCTCTTGCTCCTCATCACCTTCCTCAACTCTCCTAGCATTAGCCCTTATATTAGCTATACCCTGAAAAACAACGGCACGGATTTGAAGAAGGGCCTACTAAAGCCAAACTCTATGGCACGACCAAGAGAATGAAGAAGTGAGACTTTTCCTAAGTATCCAATAGCCTCCTATTCATAAATTTGTCACAATTCACACCCATGAATAAGACTCTACTTAGACGTGGTTTGAGACATCCTAAAATTTATCCCAAAACCTTATACTCTAATACCAAGTTTGTCACGACTCGAGACTTAGGCCATGATCCTGAAGATGGGGCATTTTACCATTCTGTCGATGTGCGAGCTACCCGATTGGAGGCTGAGGTACGTTGGATGATTGAGAGGGCCATCCTAGTTGCGTTGATACCCCTCCGGACATCTATTGACACTATCATGGCGAGAGTATAGACTTGTGAGAGTCGATAGGGGGCTACTTCAGAGGTGCTTTAAATGCCGAGGTTGCAGATTTGAGAAAGGATGTGGACTTCTTGAAGTCCACATACTTCCCTTTACTCTTGGAGGCAGCTGATGATATCGATGCCCCGACTACTTCTGAGATGCCTCCGGCCACCACCGGAGATGTGTCTATAGATGATGTGGCAGCTGATGAGTCGGAGGTAGGGACAGATGAGGAGAAACAGAGGTACAAGAGGAGTTCATCTATGGAGATCTTCCATATTTGGAGGAGACGATTGTACAGTCAATCATTCAGACATCGCTGACAGAGACGTCCATGGCAGGCTCCAATGGTGCCAGTGTTGCTATTACACTGGGCACTGAGGCCCAGGATCAAAGTGTGGTCTGGGGCATTAATGCCCCGACAGATGGAGCAATTGTGTAGATAGGACCTTTCTTTACCTCCCTCTCTATCGTATTTTTTTATTTGACTTTTATTATGTTTGTTGCATTTGAGGACAACTGCATTTTTTTGTGGTAGGGTGAGGTATGTTCATACCTACCTCTTGTGACTATATCTTTTGTATATATTATTGGGCATCTGTGTTTAAACTATGTGTTGATATTGTCTTGTGGATATCTGAGCTTGTGGCTCCTTTTTAAGAATAAAAATGGTTTTTGACCTATCTAAAAAAAATTCCACTACTTGTTGTGTGTGAATGTGGTTGTTCTTGTGCAAATTTGAGTATCGGTTATGATCAATACCGATGACTTGAATAATGCTCTTAATCGAACAAAAATTAATGTGCGGCTACGATGAGGCCAAATGAAGTTGCATAGACAGTATGTGAACTTTTTGCATTTCGTTGTGACTAGCCGATTATCGAATGAGTCTTTTGTGATGAACATTGCACACTAGCGAAAGTGTGGAGTCTCATTTGATATTGGTGCCATGCCTTATGTGATGAGCTTACCATGAACCTTGTGTAATGACACCTTGAATTTGCCCCGTTGGTCCAGTTGACTAAGTGATGCAAAATCTTGATATGATCTTAGGCAACAATTTTGAAGAGTGAAACAATTTGAAAATATACCTCTTTTGTGGTCAACCTTGTGAGATTTGTGAACTTTGCTTATCCCCTTTGAGCCTTATCCTTTTCTTGGAATAAACTTGATGCAATTGTAACCCTTCTTTATCCATTCACCCATAATCCTCATGAAGTATGGTTTGTTTGAATAGCCAACTTAGGCCAAAAGTTGTGGTGAAAAGATGAGGTAAATTAAGAAGTGTGAAGAAGTCTTCCTTGATCCATGGACTTGAAAAAGATGGAACCCCTTCATATAAAAAAATAAAGAGAAAGAAAATAAAGAAGCAAAAAGGAAAAGAATGAACAAGTTGTGAAAGTTGCAAAAGAAATGGGGTGTCTGGTATTCCATTAGAAGTGAATAATGGGGTGAATTTTGAGCATGAGTGAAAATGTTGAAGGAAAGTGATGTTCATACCACATTTCATGAGGATAGCATCCCCTGAGCCTAAATGACCATATCTTTACACTCAGCCGTATTACAAGCCTTGAATAGATCTTTTTGATCTTGAGTGAGCTGAAACAAATATTGATCTAAAAATAAGGGCAAACCTATGGGTGAAGTCATGCATGTGTTCATCTTTGTGAGTGTGAGAGTTGTATGTGATTCCGAAGCTATAAATTGTTGAAGAGTTGTGTGTGAATATGGAATCATCCTTGTTTTGAGGGCATTTGAGTACCTTTATTGAGCTTGAACTTGTATTTGAAGCAAGTATTGTGAACTTGAGAATATTTGATAATGGTGAGTCACAACTTGAATCTTTGAGTGCATAATTGATCCTTGCATGAATAAGTTAAGTCTTGTTGTGTGTATTCATGATTAAGTCTTTTGTAGCACTGTTTGAGACATCCTTTTTGAACTGCTGAACTTGAGTTTTACTTGAGGACAAACAAACGTTTAAGTTGGGAGTGTTGATGAGTCCAAGATTTCGACTCATCTAGGGCTTAGTTTATATAGATTTAATGTCCCTAAATTCTTAATTTGTTCCCATAACTGATGTTAAATACTTGATTTTTAAGTATATGGATTGAGGAACAAGGCATGGATACTAACAGGCAGAAAGGAATGAAATAAGCTGATGAAATGGAGAAGGGTGAACCTGAGGATCACCAAGAGCACTCAGCGACACGCCGAGTGGCTCATCAGACCGCCTAAAGTTCCATGTGCCAAGCCACGAAGGAAAGAACCAAGTTGGCAATGAAAAGGAGTAGTCAGTCTACCAAAGTTACAGACCTGGAGGATGAGGAATACCAAAGCAAAAGGGTGATGGAATAGACCAAAGGGCGGCTCACCGAGTGGTTCGGCGAGCCCGACTTTCTTCACCAAGTGACTCTTCTCAGCACATTTTTGACAACTATAAATTCATTTCTCAACATTTAGTTATAGATCTTTGGAAGAGATTTGAATTGTTTTATCAAATTTTTAGCATCTAGAGATAGTTTTGCTCTTGTTTTTTCCTTAGCTTTTAAGGATTAAAGAAATTCACTTTTGAGAAATTCGAAGTGGGTCTTTGGGATTCTTCAAATTAGAGCATTGTAAGGACGAATTACTCTTACCCAATTAATGGATAAACAATTTGGTAACTATTTTTACCTTTTTATAATGTCTAGCTAAAACCCTAATATACCGTGAATTTATGGTATTTCTAATACATTTCACTTACAAGTTTTGTGTGTCTAGGGACTTTTTGTATGGGTTCTTATGTGTTTTTATCATATTTGGCAGGAAAGATGTTTAGGCACGGAAATAAAGAGACAGCAGAAATGCAGAAAAGGGCATCTACGGAGGTGATATATGGACCGTAGGTCCATTGACGCTCCGTAGATGGTGGTCGTAGATCAGAAGCCAAGGCATGGAAGGCAAATCAGGGAAATCTGACAGAGTGTGGAACCAGGGTGACCATAGATGGTCCGTAGATTGCTCTATGGACCGTACTGTCGATCCGTAGATTGAGACTGCAAGGGTTCCAGTACCTGATTTTTGAAGATTCCAAGTATGGAGCTACAGAGGGGGATTAACGGATCGTAGATCGATCTACAGTCCGTACTGCAGTTCCGTCGTTTGCTTCAGAGAAACTGATTTTTGGAAATTGAAATATTTTCTAAGTCCTGGCTGACGGAAGGGACACACAGACCGTAGATTTATTGACGGTCCGTGAGTCAGTTTCGTGGATTGAATACACGTGCCTGTAACAAACTTTCCTTATTTTGTTTCCCTTTTAAATTAGGACTTGTTTTCTATAAATAGGGCATGTAAACCTCATTTTTGGGGGCTAGAAATTATTCCTCTATTCTTGTTCTTGACTCGGGAGATTAACTTGCAACTTTAGAAATTATTTAATTTCCTAAGTTCATTTCGAAGGTTTTGGTGTTGCAATTCAAGTTGAATTTCTGGGTTTATTATTCTTCTTACGTAAGTTCATAATTCTTTCATCTAAAACAATGAATTGTGTTCATATGATTATGGGTAACTAAACCCCACAACTAGGGTTGTGGGAACCAAGAACGATTAACAAAGTATGAATACTAACTAAGCAATACTTGAATAGTGTCTAGCATGCATTGATAATTTTTTCGTTTAGAAGTCTTTTTAACGAGTGCACGCGTTAGAACATGCCTTGTTGCTACTTGCCGGACCGAGGAGGTAATCAACAAGAAAAGAATAATCAACATAGATTTAGTGTGATACTATCTAATAGGCTAGTGTCGATTGGTGCGAAGTAATAACTAAGCCAAACATCGATTATGATGTCTAATATGAGGTAAAGGTAAGGGTTAGTAAACTATACACACGTAGTCGGACCAAGGTGCGGGGTGAAATTCTCTAGATGCCGGACCAAGGATTTAGAGACACCTAACTTATCACTTTGTATGTAGTACACTAGGAAATGATTGATATTACTAGGATTACTGCGTTATGAGCTTGTGGGGAACACGTATACCCTAGTTATTTCTGTCATCTTCATAACAACCAAAAATGAGTTTTGATTACTGATTACTTATTAAATTCTTACTATTTGTTTCACAACCCCCCCCCCCTTTTTAATTACATGTTTCTGGAAGTAATTTGACTAATTGAATATAATTGTTGGTTAAAGTAAAGTCTAAACCATTTTCCTTGTGGGATCGACCCCAACCTACAAGTTGGGTTCTTTACTTGATAACGATCACTTATGCTTCTTTAGGGAGGTGTAATTTAAGCGTATCAAATTTTGGCGCCTCTGCCGAGGAAATNGACCCCAACCTACAAGTTGGGTTCTTTACTTGATAACGATCACTTATGCTTCTTTAGGGAGGTGTAATTTAAGCGTATCAAATTTTGGCGCCGCTGCCGAGGAAATTTGGCCTTTAGATTTATTTTGACTACATTATTGAATGTTAGTCAAATATTTCCTAATTTTACTTTTTTTCTTTGTTTTTGTCTCTCTCAGGTTCTGACTCTAGTGTATGCCAAGTACACGGAGCAAGGGTGAACCACTTACTCCTTACGATCCAGAGTTGAATCGCACTTTGCAAAGAATGAACAATCCAAGAGATCCAGTTAATCCTATTGGAGGAAATCTAAGTGATGCAGTTGAGTTACAACAACTGAGGGTAGTTGGTAGGGACAATCAGATTCCAGCTGACAATCAATTGGGAGATGCATTGAGGGTGCAAGAACCACCAGGCCCACGACAACATGACCACTATCGGGGCAACATCAATATAGCAGACTCAGATGGACCTATTGTTCTACCTCCTCTACCTCCATGGCACACATTTGTTGTGACTAGCAGCTTGATGCAAATTCTTACAGCAAGGGGCTTATTTTCAGGATTGCCATCGAAGAACCCACATGCTCACTTAGCCAAGCTAAGGATGGTTTGCAAATGTTGTGTAGGTAGAACAGATTTGGATATAGATGTCATCGGATTACGGGTGTTCCCTCTATCACTGACAGGCGATGCTGCAGTATGGTTCACTGAGCTTCTTTATAACTCAATCTTTACATGGGACCAACTGAAGAAGGTGTTCCGAGCAAGGTACTATCCAGTGTCCAAGAAGTTAAATCACAAAGATAGGTTCAACAATTTTGTAAGAGTCTGTGAGTAGCTCTTGGGACAGATTCACTGCCTTCGTAAGAGGTGTCCCAAATCACCGTATTGATGATGAGTCGCTGAAGGAATATTTCTATCGAGGTTAGGATGACAACAATAAAGCAGTGCTTGATACTATTGAAGGAGGTTTGTATGGAGACTGCACATATGCACAGATTTTTGAAAAACTAGAGAAGATATCTCGCAATAAAAAAGCATGAAGCACTAGGAGGTCAGATACTGGGAGAAACACATTTGCCATTCAGAATACAAACACCCAGTCTAAGGATGAGATTCATGGGGAGATGGCTCAGATGAGGACCGAGTTGGGGTTGGTATTGAAGCATGTGAGTGGAGGTGCAGAGAAGGTAAATGTTGTGAATTACTTGACTAGAACGCCACCACCAGATGAAGAGTGTTACTATGAAGAGGATGCTTATGCAGTGAATGATCAGACGGGGGGTTTCCGACCAAATGTCCAAGGATCCAACGCGGAAAATTGGCGCCAAGTTCAAGGAAACCAAGGTCGGAACTATGGAAATTACAACCGAGAGGGTCAATATGTCTGGGATGCAAACTTCAATCGCGATAACAACTACAATCGAAACAACTATGGCAACAGAAATAATCGGGTTGGACCTTATGTTCCCTCTCAAAATTGGGAATCCGGTACTAAGGAAGCTAGAGGAAATCTGGCGCGTATTGAAGATATGATGCATAAGATGATGAGAAGGTTTGATGCAACTGATGAGAATGTGAAAGAGATGAGAAACAACTTGTCTGGTATTGGTCAAAAGGTTAACGCCCATGCAGTGTAAATAAAGCATCTCGAGCAGCAGATGACTTAGTTGTCTACTACAGTGAACCCACGTCAACCTGGCACTCTTCCCAGCAACACCATCCAGAATTCAAAGAATGATGGTCATTGTATGGCAATTACTACTCGAGGGGGTAAGCAAACCATAGATCCACCTATGTCGTCTGTGGTGGATGATGCAATTAGAAAAGAAGATGATGTTGTAGAGGTTAGAGAAGAGTTTGAGACTGCGACAGAGCAAGAAGCGGAGATATCTCAGAAAGTGGTCCCCATACCTAGACCTCCACCACCTTTTCCATAGAGGTTAGTGAAGAAGACTGAAGATGGTAAATATTGCAGGTTTATTACTATGTTGAAGAAGTTTTCTATCAATGTTCCTTTGATAGAAGCTTTGGAAAAAATGCCTAGGTTTGAGAAGTTTATGAAAGATATGGTGACAAAGAAAAGGTCTGTGAGTTTTGAAGATGATGATAGATTGCAGCATTGTAGCGCTATTGCTACAAGATCTCTGGTACAAAAGAAGGAAGACCCTGGTGCTTTCACGATCCCATGTACTATAGGTTTGTTACATTTCGCTAAGGCATTGTGTGATCTTGGTGCTAGCATCAACCTCATGCCATTATCTATTTACAAGAAGTTGGGCCTAGGGGACCCAAAGCCAACTACCATGCGATTACTGATGGCTGATCGAACTGTGAAGAGGTCCGGTGGGTGTACTTCATGATGTGCTAGTGAAAGTGCAGTCTTTCATTTTTCCGGCGGATTTTGTGATTCTTGACTGTGAGGTCGATTTTGAGGTTCCCATCATCCTTGGGAGACCATTCCTTGCCACAGGGCGTGCATTGGTTGATATGGAGAAGGGGCAGATGAAGTTCAGATTAAACAATGAAGAAGCAACTTTCAATATTTATAGATCCATGAAGCAGAGTAGTGAGCTCCAAACAATATATGCTATAACTTACAGAGTTGAGAGTGGAACAGAAGTGCAAATTAAAGAGCGACTAGGTGATAAGGACACTAGCTCGGAGTCCATACATGCACCACGAAATAATAATCCTACTCTAGTAGCCGGCGAGCTAAATAGATGGTGCGTAGAGGATCAATGGCAGATTTATCGGGATGCCAAGATGATAAACGACAAACAGAAGATTGCCCGACTTATTACAGAGGAGCGTAGAGTCCTCACGGGGAGCTTCCATACTGTTCCGGACATCCACCGGCTGTTTAACCTTCACAAGTGTGACTGGATGGCTCGAGACCTAGGGACTTATAGCGAGGAGATTGTGCGGAAATTCTACGCCTCTTATGCTGCCACTCTCTGACGTTCGATTTCCTAGCGGTCAAGGTCCCTAGCCCAAGATCCTCTCACTTCCACTATGATCCAAGGTTTTTCGGTGGACATATCACCTGCCGCCATCAGCCATTTTCTTTATGGTCCTTCCACGGGTCACTCTTGGTCTCTAAACACAGTGGAGTTTGATTACAGATGGGACATCGTGAGGAATGGTACTTTCCAGAGGAATGCTGAGCAGCGAGAGATGGTGATACTATGGTTGGCTTGGTACATTGCTGCAGATGGCGAGCGTGCGGAATGGGTCGCCACTCCACGGTTGGGTATCCAAAATGCCACATTAAATTTTGTGGCCAAGTTCTTCTGGTTGTTGGTGCGTAACAGGGTGTCGCCTACAAAAGCTGACAAACAACTCACATGGGACAGAGCGGTTATGGTTGCAGCATTGGTAACAGGAGTGGAGATTGACTTTGCCTACGTGCTACTAGCAGAGATTCACGAGAGGGCCTTCAAGACCTCCACTACTTACCACTTTCCATGTTTGATTTTTCAATTGTGCAGGGACTCTGCAGTGCCGATCTGGCATTGTGATAGGCTAATCCACCTTACAGGGGCATTAGATATAGGCCTCATTCGAGATGAGGCAAATATGGCGGCACCTCACAGAGAGCCCTAGGTTGAGGTACCTCCCTTGGGTACTGATCTTGCACACACAGTGAGGCAGGTGCAAGGCAGTGACCCCAGTATACCATATCACACCGATACTATCCCGGCCTCCTATTCTCAAGCAGCTAGTATGGCTCCTAGCTCATCCCGGTCTATACCACAGTTCGGGGCTGTTGTTGTCTCGTTGGCCAGAGTACCTAAATTAGAGGCTCAAATGGCCACACTGCTGCATCACATCCAGCCTTGGATGTAAAAGTCGATAGCTGAGTCGAAGGCCAGAATCGAGCGAAGGATGGAGGGCATGATGGACCGGAAGGTCTAGGTAGTTAATAAGCGTCTCAATGCCTTTGAACTGAGAGTCCTTGAGCGACCAACCCCGATCATAGATCTATCCTCTTTTTCTATCCAAGTTAGCCAGTCTCCGAACCGACGTTGATGCCATTCTTGCCGCCCCTACAAATGAACCTCAGGCCGCACCTACTACACTAGCTGATGATACGGTGCTGGATGTTTTATTTAGTGGGACCGCCGAGGAGGGGCTTGAGCCTACACATGCCAAATGTAAGAGGCACCGTTCTAATCGCACTGAGGAGGAAAAATCTCAAAAGAGACAGCTTACGCAGGAGAAGGAAGCCAGGAAGGCTTCTATGTTAGATGAAGAGTTGCGCCAGCAGAGGGTGCGTGAGAGTGCTGTAGAGGCATCGAGGTCTGCCCCAGTTATAGAGATCCCGCCTGTTGTGAGGGACGTTGTGAGCACCACTGATGGTGCTATGATGGATGATGTGGGGACTACTGAGGGTGACCATACTGTTGTTCCAACGGGTTCCGGGAAACCGGACCCTTCCGCTCATTCATGATTCTTCAGCGCTATGCGCCACAGGTTTGCTTCACCCATTCCACTATCTTTTATTGTTCTTGTATGCATTGGGGACAATAGCATCTATTTTTGTTGGGGGTGGGGTAAATGGATTGTAAGTGATAGGGTGAAGTCTGAGTAACCCAAAACTCATAAATCCTCTCTTGGGGTTTTCTTGCCTGTGTTCTTTTTCCCCAAGAGACTGTTTAATTTCTGTTGAACCGCCATGTGTTAGGATTTTATGTATAGAAGCTTGAACAAGAATGAAGCATGATTACTTATGAAAAATATACCCGTCCAAATTTTGACTTGTGTGCTAGAATTGGTAGGCTAAGACAAGTTGAATATGTTGGCTCTGATTATGACATGATAATGAATCAACTTGATGGCATGACTTAAGCTGAAACTTGAACTGGGTAATCTGATAATCTGATAATGAAACTATGTGCCAAGTGTGTGTGAGAATAGTGATTGTTCAAATAGTTATTGTGCAAAACTAGAACTTGCCCAGTTAGTCCTGCTAAGACAATTCAGTCTAGAAGCTAGGAGATGATCATAGGCCCTTATTCTGATAAGTCCACAAATTGCCTAAATGAAAGATCCAACCAAATGAAATAAATGCTCCCTTTGATCCAAATGATTTGAGGCTAAAATTAGACCATTTCTTTCTAAACCCCGAACTCACCTTCCCATAAATCTACTATGTTGGTCCCGGTCCCTCCTTGGACATGTGCACCTCGACTTAGGTCAAAAGCCTAAGTTGAGGGTGGCTAATGTAAAAGGTAACTTCAATCTTGGCCCTGACCCGATATTGGGTATTGTGCACCTCAATCAATGGAAAATCCATAAGTTGAGGGTGGCTATGAAAGAGGAAACCGAAAGAAAAATGGGTATGAAAAGAGTTTGATGTTGAGAAAAGAGAAGAATGGATGTGACATGTTGAAAGCTAAAGAAAAAGCATAAAACGCAAGAAAGAAAAAAATAAAAAAAAAAAGAAGTGAAAAATAGAAAGGCGTACAAAACCTAAAGTCACATCCATGGTTGAAGAAAATCAAGGGAAAGAAGGTAAAACGGTAGGAGGAGAAAAATAGGGTAGAAAAAGGTTTAAAGCCAAGTGTATTGTCTAGGAGGGCAGAAAGTCACTATTAAGTACCCAAATGTACCACACCTGACCCTGAGCCTATGTTACAACCCAAGAAAGTCCTATAATGATCCTAGAGTCTAATGTGGGGAGTCTAAGCAGTGAAAATAAGGGCAAGACTATGGTATTAAGCACTAATTGTACTTGAAGTTGTTTCTGAGTGTGAGTGTTGAATGAATCCTTGTACTCAAAGTCATAGTCATTGTGTGAAAGAAAAGGGATTTCGTTTGAAGTAAGCGCACTAGTTCCATTGTCTAAAAGTTGGTACTTTGGTGATAGTAAAACAGTGTATGTTGTGTGTTGGTTGGTCGATCATTGTCATGGTTTGATCCACATGAATTAGCTTATCGAGTCGAAGAGAACAAATTTTGCACCCGGTAAGTGAGTGGGATAGAGAGCCATGTGATTGCTTATGCTTGAAATGCTTACTTCTATACAAGTGTCGTTTAGAGTATTAGTGTGTCAGCTGAGGACAAACAACGAATTTAAGTTGAGGGTGTTGATATACCGTAAGTTTACGGCATTTCTAATACATTTCACTTAAAAGTTGTGTGTGTCTAGGGCCTTTTTTGTATGGGTTCTTATGTGTTTTTGTCATATTTGGCAGGAAAGATGTTCAGGCGTGGAAATAAAGAGACAGGTGAAAGAAATGCAGAAAAGGGCATTTACGGAGGTGATCTACGGACCGTAGGTCCATTGACGCTCCGTAGATGGTGGTCGTAGATCAGAAGCCAAGGCATGGAAGGCAAATCAGGGAAATCTGACCAAGTGTGGAATCACGGTGACCATTGACGGTCCGTAGATTGATCTACGGACCGTACTGTCGATCAGTAGATTGAGACTGCGAGGGTTCTAGTACCTGATTTTTGAAGATTCCAAGTATAGAGCTACGGAGGGGGATTGACGGATCGTAGATCGATCTACGGTCCATACTGCAGTTCCATCGTTTGCTTCAGAGAAGCTGATTTTTGGAAGTTGAAATATTTTCTAAGTCCTGGCTGATGGAAGGGACTCATGGACCGTAGATTCATTGACAGTCCGTGAGTCAGTCTCGTGGATTGAAGACGCGTGCCTGTAACAAACTTTCTTTATTTTGTTTCCCTTTTAAATTAGGACTTGTTTTCTATAAATAGGGCATGTAAACCTCATTTTTGGGGGCTAGACATTATTATTCTATTCTAGTTCTTTACTCGTGAGATTAACTTGTGACTTTAGAAATTATTTAATTTCCTAAGTTCGTTTTAAAGGTTTTGGTGTTGCATTTCAAGTTGAATTTTTGGGTTTGTTATTCTTTTTACGTAGGTTCATAATTCTTTCATCTAAAACAATAAATTGTGTTCATATGATTATGGGTAACTAAACCCCACAACTAGGGTTGTGGGAACCATGAGCGATTAACAAAGTATGAATAGTAACTAAGCAATACTTGAATAGTGTCTTCCATGCATTGATAATTCTTTCCCCTAGAGGTCTTTTTAACGAGTGCACGCGTTAGAACTCGCCTTGTTGCTACTTGCCGGACCAAGGAGGTAATCAACAAGAAAAGAATTAACATAGATTTAGTGTGATACTATCTAATAGGCTAGTGTCGATTGGTGCGAAGTAATAACTAAGCCAAACATCGATTATGATGTCTAATATGAGGTAAAGGTAAGGGTTAGTAAATTATACACACGTAGCCGGACCAAGGTGCGGGGTAAAATTCTCTAGATGTCGAACCAAGAATTTAGAGATACCTAACGTATCACTTTGCATGTAGTACACTAGGAAAGGATTGCTATTACTAGGATTACTGTGTTATGAGCTTGTGGGGAACACGTATACACTAGTTATTTCTCTCATCTTGATAGCAACCAAAAGTGAGTTTTGATTACTGATTACTTATTAAATTCTTACTATTTGTTTCACAAAAAACCCCCTTTTAATTACCTGTTTCTGGAAGTAATTTGACTAATTGATTATAATTGTTGGTTAAAGTAAAGTCTAAACCATTTTCCTCGTGGGATCGACCCCAACCTACAAGTTGGGTTCTTTACTTGATAACAATCGCTTATGCTTCTTTAGGGAGGTGTAATTTGAGCGTATAAAACCTCAATTCTTGGAGTGTGATCATGTGATTATGAGCTGATTTAATTTATGGGTATTGTTAACTGTTAGTTTAAATGCTATTTAGAAGTGAGTTTTATTAGTAAGTGTTGTTTAATTTAAGAATTGTAGTTGTAAATGTAGTTCTTTGTTTGTGTTTTTGGCTTGCGAGAGAGAGAGGTTTTAGAACTAAAATTATTGGTTGATGGTTAGTGGGTATTGGGTTGACTTGGGTTCAGCTCGAGATAGTGAATCCTAAACCCAATCCAACACATTCAGCTCGAGTGAGTGAATGGACTAAGGTGTAGGCTGTTATTATTTTGCATGCTTGTTGATGTTCGAGAGAAATCACTTGATTCTGGGTAAATTGTTTGAGAAAAAGTTTACCTCCCCTATAGCCTAGCTTACTCAGTAATGTCTAGATATTTAATAATAGTTGCAATCACCCATGTCTATAATTGCCTATAATCGATCAGATCCCAAGAACTTGTCTCATTGTTGTTAATTCGTATTGTTTGAGATTGTTGTTCGTAGTTGATAATCAAAACTAAACCTCCATTTGACATTCGTGCCAGCCCTTAATTTGAATGATGTCTTTATTCGATAACTCTTATTCATGTGACTGATTTGAACATGTTCATACTTCATAATTGAATCTGAAACACATACCGCTCCTTGTGGGATTCGACCCCAACTCATTTAGTTGGGTTATATACTGATTAACGATCGTTGATGCTTAGAATCAGATGAAGTGTCTTTGATGACGTAACCTTAATCAATATTATCTAGGCACACATGAAAAATATCATTAACTTAATTGAAACCTCGTTTAACTACATACCATCTCGGGTACATCTCTTAATTATATTTTTAATCTAATGACTTAGCCACACTTCATTTCTCTCATCTAAAAGTTAGAATCTCATACTTGTACCACTCGCACATGTAAATGGTAACACCTTAATTTCTTACATTCTCTATGTCAAATTTAACAGATTAGATCTCAAACTAACATCATCACCCTCATGTTTCCATTCTTTTTTACCATTGCTCTCATCTCAAATTCAAGCCTAATGTTTATTACGAAACCCGATTATCATTCTGATTGCTCTCTTACTATACTAACTTACAACTACTAGATTCAAATTAAGAAACACTCGCCCACTAAAATCTCCTAACAAGTTGTCAGTCTTTATCTCTCTGTCTACATACTTACGAATTGTCCTTACATTCAATTTCACAACTTAAGTACTATTTACGCATTCACTATACATCATTGACTAATTAGTTCCACAACCGTTTGAATATTAGAGATCATAAGCCTAGCTTAGAGCTATTACCTCATGAATACTCCTGCTCTTCTATTCAACACCTACACTTGGTCAGACCCTTTCCATATCTCTAAATTATCAGCACAAAATTCTACCAAGTCTGGAACAGTTCTACAGAACCATCCTATGACCCGTCAAACCTCCTAAAACTCATCCTGACTACTTGTAGGTCAAATATCAAAAACTTGAAATTTCAAAAAACTCAACCTTATACCTACGAGTGCCATATACGACCCATAAAATTTTTTACAAATCATAGATTGGTATGGTAGGACACAACCAGTAACTCAAAAAGAAACATCTCTTTTACAACTTTGGATTTCCAATTTCTGAGGTGTTATATATATGGCAGGTGTTGTCACTCTCTGGTTGGTTTGCTTGAGTGTACATAGCCTAGACCGCATTGTATTGATTTTATTTATTGGACCAGGTGATGGTGATTCAAGACAAGCTTCAAACAACTTAGAGTAGGAACATGCGTTATTTTAATCGTAGGCAGTAGCCTTTGATGTTTTCAGTTGGTGATATATTCTTCTTTGATATATTACCCATGAAGGGTGTGATGAGATTTGGGGGGTAGGGAAAGCTTAGCCCTAGGTATAATGAGCCTTTTGAGATCATCTAGATAGTTGGTCATGTTGCATATGAGTTGTCTCTACCTCCAGTATTCTCAACTATCCACCCATTCTTTCATGTTTCATGGCTGCACCAGAATGTTCATAATGAGTCTCATGTGCTTCAGTATGATGAAGTAGAATTGGATGACTTTTTGACCTTCTTGGAGTAGCCAGTTGCTATCCTTGCCAAGGATATGTGGCGGTTGTGTTCCAGAGCCTTTCTTGTGGATAAGGTTTGTTGGATGCATCGTCAGGTTGAAAAGTCTAAATGGGAGATCAAATTTGATATGTAGGATCACTTTTCTAGTTTGTTTAAGCCTTCAAGTACTTCTTGACTTTTACTTTCGCGGATGCAAGTCCTTTTTAGTAGACTATGTTTTTATAACCTCCAGGTCATTTTGTATTTATGTCACCTGTTCGTCATTTAAAACATTCTTAAAGCGATCCCAAGTAATTTTATGGCTTGCTGGAACTAACAATTCGGTCACTTGGTCATTTGATTGATTTATATGTAAGTTTTAGTGGTTTGAAGCTTTTGAAATTTTTACAGTCAGTTTTGATAAAAAGTTTTAGAAATGACCTTAGAATCCTATTCTGACAATTTCATCAACTTTGTAAGGGTCAAATTGGGCTAGTAGCATGGTTGGCGCGACTCGCGAGTCTTTCAATACGAGTCGATGTGATTGGACAATTTAACTTCCAACCTAAAACCTAAGTTTGACTTTTATCAAAATCTGAGTAGACGAGCTCGGATGAGAATTGTGCCCGATGAGTTAGGTTTGGAAATTTGAGTTTTGTCTAGAACGACCCGTTGTTTAGATCTCGAGGCCTTCGGGCAAATTAAGAGCCCCTTGTGGATTTTGGCTTGAAATTAGGTTCGGTATCGGACCCATATTCTGTTAAAACGACCTCGTATGGAAATTTTGTTTTCTCCATTGAGTCCAAAATGTAATTTTTAATTGGTTTCCATAGTTCATGTATATGTACAGTGTTCTGGACTAATCCTCTTTCTAGTTTCTGGGAGGATTTCTTATAAATATAGTTTTTGGGTTTCTTCCATTTATGTCTTATTCTTATTGCTAGTGTTATTTCTTTTTAGTTCTACCCTTATACTCATTACTTATCCTTCTGAGTACGGGTTGACTTACCTACTGGGTGGTTACACTAGGTGCCATCATGACTCTGGAAATCGAGTCGGGACAAGTAATATCCCATATTGTTGTTATTTCTT
This sequence comes from Solanum stenotomum, assembly GCF_019186545.1. Classification (NCBI taxonomy): domain Eukaryota; kingdom Viridiplantae; phylum Streptophyta; class Magnoliopsida; order Solanales; family Solanaceae; genus Solanum; species Solanum stenotomum. The sequence goes on along the minus strand of NC_064289.1, from coordinate 33,974,529 downwards.
TATTCATAGATTTAGAGTAGAATTTCATAACACTTGATTAGTTTTTATATTATCTTAATAATTTTTCATATTTCCTACATTTCCTATTTTACGAACAAATAAGTAAAAATCAAACAAAAATATTAACTTACGTATTTGGGTTTCTATAGAGAAAACATTTTATAGAATATATTTTAGTCTAGAATATCATAGTTATAGTCTATACCGAAACTCCCTCCTTTTTTTGTGAGGATTCGATTATCCACATCATAATCTCCTCCTCCAATTCTCCTTCCACACCCCAGTTTTTTATTTGTTTTTTCAAAAGTAAACTCTTTTTTTTATGAGAAAAATTTAACCAATGAACAAATGTGATGATACAATTATCAATTTTTGGATTATAAAAATTAATTATAAACAATTAAATTAAATGAGAAGACATGAAGTTTTTTAACTTAATAATGCCAAAAAGTTAATGAATCTCTTACTTTACCTTATTATTTCAAAATGGATATTTTATAGGTCTTCTTGATAAATTTATTTAATGTTTAAACTAATATTCAATTTTATATGTGTTATTGTTTCACCCTAAAAATTTTAGAAAAAAATTTATTTAATACATGAATCAATTTGTTTAACTTTTAAAGTGCAAGAGGTTTTTCTTTTGGAAACTGTACCAACAACATGATTTGAATATCCACAACAATAAAAGCACAAATAAATAAATATATTACAAAACTAGTAAACATGTAAATTTTTCATATATTTAATAAGTGAGTGAAATTAAAAACTTTGAAAACTAATTCATCAAACACAACCTACAGACCCTTAATATAAGGACAAAGAAAAAGTGATGTGGAGAATCCTATGACACACTTAGACATGCAAAACTTAAATGACATAAATTGTCCATAGGACCACATGATAATATAAAACAATAATAATAAAAAGAGACACACTACTCCAAAGATTTTATATATTATTGGTGGGTTTTGGATCTTGATCATTAATATTGTTTAGTGATAGGTCATCCAGCAAAGTCACAAAATCATCATTATTCCAATTTAGTAACTTAATCAATGAAGGACTTTCTGGAATGTCACTAGAGTATTTCTGGGAGTTATTCATTTGAATTAATGTACCCATTCGGGGGATCTCCTCTGAATGGTCCATTTGTGGTGTCATTGGAGAATGCACTGGAGCATACAATGGAGGATCTATAATTGATGAAGGCATCATAGAAGTTAGTGTTGTTGAAGGAGTGGATTGAGGGACATTGGATCTAGACCCCTCATCACCAACATTATTTTTCATTGCTTCACGTACCAATTCAAGGTTCTTCTTGATACCGTAACTTAGATCGTTGAGATCGTAAGGCTTCATGTCTAAGGAAATAGTTTTTCCATTCAACACTTCATGCATCTCATTCGTAATTTCCTTTACCCTGTTTTCCTTTTTTACCTTCAGTAAGTTTTTCTCCAACTTCTTGATTCTTTTCTTGGTGAATTCATCTCTTGTCACCATATTTTTTTATCTTTCCAACATTTACTACAAAAAAAACAGTGTTTATCGACGGACACAATCCGTCACTATCCAATGCAAATCCGTCACTAATCATGATTAGTGATGGATTAGAACGGATTATTGACTGTTGCTATTACGCTCGTTAGTAAGCTCTTAGTGACGAAAAAATGAGTTCCGTCACAAGTTAGCGACGTCATAGTGACAAAACATTTCCGTCGCCATATGTTAGCGACGGACTTAGTCGTCATTATATTTATATAATTTTGTTGCTAATTTAATAATTCTAAGACGAAAAAATGAGTTCCGTCACAAGTTTAGCGACGTGATAGTGACGAAAGATTTTCGTTGCCACTTGTTAGCGACGGAATAATTCGTCATTATATTTATATAGTTGTGTTGCTAATTTCATAATTCATTTCGTCATTTTGGATAAATTTGCAACGAAATTTCCGTCGCAACATATTCTGTTACAACATATTATGCCTTTAATAATTCGTCGCTAATCCGTCGCTAACATTCTTTTCATAGCAATGACAAAATAGTCGCTAAATTTTTTGCTAAAAATTATTCTTCTAAAATTATTTGATTTGGTTATTTTAAATATGCACTGCTGAAATAAATTAAATTAAAATTACTAAATACTCTAAAAATAACAAACATTCATATAATATAATACTCATAGACGATTCATAATATATAAATAGAAAACTCCAAAACACATATTTTTGGTTAAAAATATCCAAAGAAAACTATCAAGTACTCTTAAATAAACCTACGTTCATCAAAACGTTACTACACAATTTGTAGTTTCCAAAAAGTATGAGATTACCAAAAACTAAAGTTGTGGGAGACTAAGGGATACGATCATCGCTTGAAATTGAGGGATCAACCTCGTCCACATTAGTAGCAGGAGGCACTATGGGTGTCACAATCGATGGATTCCCAGATGGAGTAATCGATGCTTGCACCTGCCCAACAATAATAGGACCAAGATGACTAGTTAGTGCAGGCATCATTTGCTTTATAAATTCGTCCATATTTGTTATCGATGTTGATTGAGAAAATGGAGGTGGTAATGATGATGAGCCACAAAGATTCTGCCCATAGTAATTTTTTGCTTCAGATCCAAGACCGTATATTCTTCTTTTCTTTTCTCCCCCCGCAGCTTGGTAATATGCTTCACGTTGATCAATATCAGTTTGAGACACTGTGTTATTTCGTAATATTTCTTCATATTTTTCCTATAATAAGTAGAGAAAATGAGAAAGCATTAAAGAAAGGGAACAAAATAAATTTTGAAGGAAAATGCAGAAAGATACATAAGCTTTTAAGCTTAAAGGACATGTGTTTTGTTTTCCCAGGAAAGAACTCTGTTGTTGCAGAAAGATAACTGACAATGCATTTTCCTTGCATAATATGAAACATAAAACAAAAGGCATCACTTCAACATAGATATGATTCTCTCAGTACATAGATTAAATTCAAAATTTCATTCCATCAAAGGTGCTTACCCCACTCTAATGATCTGGAAAATTCAGAGAATTTTATTTTCGTCAAAACCTGCTATATTACAATCAGTGGCCTACAATTCAGCTAACTACTCTTGGCCCAATAATGGAAACATAAATCCATAATGTAGTATGCTTCTTCATGACCAAAATTTTACCAGCATAGAGATCAACATTTGTCCTCATTGATATGTATTCCATCATTAAAGCAATATAATTAATTAAACTAAAATAAATTACAGTCCACTATCACTGGCCTTTGTACTGTAATTTCCCTGATCAGTCAGTTATCTGGTTTCCATATGCATATAATACTCTAGTGCATTGTATTAGTAGATAATTGCTGCAAGGAAAATGCAATGAAAGAAGGACAGTGCAACTTATATTAGCTAGTCTATGAAGTGTTGTTTATATGTTGTAGTAATTAACTTAGACCTACAATTTTGAACTCGTTTAAATTGCAGAATAAAGATCATACTTGAACTCACACAGAACTTCAAAACAAACTAATTTCTATTACCCAAACAGCGTCAGAAACACTAGAAAATTACCCAACCAACATCAGAATTACATGAAAACAACTGCACTAGATTCACACTAAAATGACATTAGAATCACACCAAAACAACACTAAAATTGCACCAAAAAAACCTCAAACAGCACATGAATTACACTGAAACAGCAGCAATGGATTCTCACTAAAACAGGACTAGAGTTGCACCAAAAACAACTGCACTAGAGTCACAGTAAAAAAACACTAGAATCACACCAAAACAGCACTAAAATTGCACCGAAAAAGCCTCAAAACAGCAGTAGCAGTAGATTCTCTCCAAAATAGAACTATAATTGCACCAAAAACAACTGCACTAGAGTCACACAAAAATGACACTAGAATCGCATAAAAACAACACTAAAATTGCATCGAAAAGTGTCAAAACATCACCAGAATTATACCAAACAACAGCAACAGATACACTTTAAAACAAGACTAAAATTGCACCAGAAACTACAGTAGGAAAGAACTGAAACAACTCCAAGTTTTAGACTTACATGGACAATTCGAGAACGCTCACCAACAAATGATTTTCCATCATGACCATGTGTATGAACATGCAAATGTAATTCAATTGGTGTTGGATCTCGACCATTTTCAATAGCCTATACAAAAGAAATCACGTTATATATGTCATACAATAGAAGATGTTAGTTATAGAGTTTGTAAAATATATATACTCACAAGTTTCCTGCGATGTTCTCCAATTGAAATAGAGCCGCCTGTGTGAGTCTCAACAACAGTTTCATGGCCGCCACGACGATTTTTTGAATTAATTTCTGACTTTTTTATACACTTTTCACTTCCCCAAAGTTGCATCCATCTTTCCCAGACATTTTCTGGTACATAACCTGGCCTAACTCTTTCCTTTTTTATTTTAGAAATGAAATTCCTGTATTTCAGTGCTGCCTTAACCATCCAGTGTCTTTTCACTTCGTTTTCACTAATGGAAACATCCCAGTAAAATTTTTTCTGAAATAAGTTTTGAAAGTAATACATTAATGTCCTATCTACATATGTGAATACACTTGCTAAATTCACTTACGATGAAAAGTTATACCTTGAATTCTCCAAAATAACCATTTCTTACATCAGTTGAGACACCTTTCCAGTTGATTCCATTGGGATCAACATCACTTTTGAAAGACTTGGATATGAAACTAGAGCATATTTGAGAAGGTTCCAGCCTGTATAAACAAGATATACAGGTAGTAAAATAGAAAAATAAACATTTTTTAGCACATTCAATAGACAAGAGGTCATGTTCTCTAGATTAAATATAACATTGTTTAAAGGACTAGAAGTTGGTAATGTGATAGTGAAATCCAATCTAGATATCTTCAATTTGCTCAATGTAGTAAGTAGAAACAAGTTTAGGAATAAAATCAAAAGAATGGACTAACCCTGCAGAAGTTAGAAAGACAAGGGTCCTTGTATGGCTACTGTTGGATTCACATTCAGCAACTCTACTGGTATGACCTGTTGAGTTGCTCTGAGTAGAAAAATGTTGACCTATTAGGTTACTCTGATTTGATGTAGCTGGAGGGGTCTCAGAGATAGTTGGGCTGATACTTTGAGTTGACATATTGGTTGGGGTACCACCTTGCTGAGGAGAAACTATAGTAGGCTTGGGAATAGTTGGCATGCTTACGCGAATAGCAGGATTACTCCTACCTGAGGATTTTCCACGACCTCTTCCTCGAGCCATACCTATAAACAAATATAACATTGTTGTTAGATCATGACAGATACAAAATAAAATTAAACATAATAATGAGATTACGTGGATTAGTTGGATTCACATTCAGCAACTCTACTGGTATGACCTGTTGAGTTGCTCTGAGTATAAAAATGCTGACCTATTAGGTTACTCTGATTTGATGTAGCTGGAGGTGTCTCAGAGATGATTGGGTTGATACTTTGAGTTGACGTATTGGTTGGGGTACCACCTTGCTGAGGAGAAACTATAGTGGGCTTGGGAATAGTTGGCATGCTTACACGAATAGCAGGATTACTCCTACCTGAGGATTTTCCACGACCTCTTCCTTGAGCCATACCTATAAACAAATAAAACATTGTTGTTAGATCATGACAGATACACAATAAAATTAAACATAATCCATAATAATGAGATTACGTGGAACAGTCCTGAAATATTAAAAATGTCTCTGTAAGAGCTATTGTTGATCAAGTGAAAAAATTGGTACCTGGAAATACAAGAGTAACAAGAGTAACATAGTTATCTATAACAAGAGTAACAAGAGTAAAGGGATCATGAACTTTTATCAGAAATAGAACACATAGTTCAAAGCCAAGAGCTATTTCTTTTTAAATCCTAAATTGAAAAGTAGAAACTATAGCAGATTATCCTCAATTGAAAATTAGAAACAAACAAAATATAGTGAAAATACAATAGCAGATGATCAAGCACTAGTCACTGTCTTCTTCAAACTCTTCCTCTTCTTCATCCTCATTCTCCTCAGTTTCATACTCTTCTTCTGTGGATTCTATGTGGATTTCATGATTCTCTTGCAATAATCCATCATTAATGGGTTCATCCATTTCAATTACATCTCCATTTGGATCATTTAAGAGTATGTTTTCATCAATGAAAACAGTCATATCTATCTCGTGGACTTCAACTTCTTCAACTTGAAATGGAACATTTACTTCTGAAATTGTTGCCACTTCCTCATTAGGCAATTCCATAACATTTCGAGGTTTGACCTTCAGTACAGCTGCCCAATCATCCTTGTCCTTTTTCTTGCTAGGATAAGGTACATAACACACTTGTGTTGCTTGCATTGCAAGAATAAAAGGTTCATATTTTTTATATCGACGACGATGGTTAATATCAACCAATTTGTACTGATTGTGCCTTTTAACACCAACATCCATAGTTGGGTCAAACCATTCATATTTGAATAATACAATTTGCTTTAAAGGTGCTTCACGGTATTCCACTTGTATTATCTCTTTTATCCGTCCATAATAATCACCAAAATTTGGATCCGAGATACAAACTCCACTATTCATTGTTGATCTTGTGCTACCATGACATTCTGTGTGAAATTTGTATCCATTAACAAAATACGCAGAATAAGATGTAGCGTCTATTAATGGTCCACGAGCAAGACTACGCAAGAATTCATTCTCAATGGGATTGCATTGGACCTATTTTTTTAAAATGTAAGACTTAGTAAAATTTAAAACTAAATTTAAGCATGTCATTGTATAAAAAATAATTTCACAATACTCACAAATTCCTTGAACCTTATAGAGAAATTTGCTTCAAGACTCTCGTCTATTTGACCCTGAGATAGATTCGGAAATTCTTCTTGCAAACGTTGCATGAACATACTTCATTACAACAAAATAAGTTAAATTGAAAAGTCGTGATATAAGGGTATGTTTATATTATTAGGAAAATAAAATTAACTTTTGTTACCTCACAAACGGCTCAACCTCCTCACAATTTAGTAAGATATAAGTTTGGGCAGCCTTGATTTCTTCAAGGGATAAATCCCTTTTTTTTGCTTCTCCCCATAGTCGACCTGGATGGGAGAATATTGATAAATTTCCTTCAATATCTTCCTTATCCCCACCATCATCATTACGGTCCACGTTATGATTACGTGTCATGACATGAGGTTCAAAATAATGAGAAAACAGTTGTGTTGACTCCGTCATCAAGTACGCTTCACAAATGGAACCCTCAACACTAGCTTTATTTCCAATCATCCTTTTAAGAGTTCCTAGATACCTAAATATATAACATGTATGGACCATTACATTAGAAGATAAAAATATATAGCATACTAGTCACGAATTTTAGTTTTACATTTACCTTTCAAAAGGGTACATCCATCGATATTGTACATGTCCAGCTATCCTTGCTTCATATGGAAGGTGTATAGGAAGATGTTCCATTGAGTCAAAGAATCCAGGAGGAAATATACGTTCTAACTTGCCAATTCTTTAAACTTTCGAAAGGTGCTGATTGCAGCACCATGATTGGGAAACACCTTAGGTTGATCACTATAAGGACTATAGATGATGACAACCATTTCAACTTCATAGAGAGTCATGAGTTCTTGTGCCTTTTTCAAGAGCCCTATGTGTCTTTTCTTGTATGAGAATTTTCTATCAATTTCATTTTCAATCAAAGCAAATATTACTTTGTTTCTAGTCATGGCTAAAGAGGAGGACTCTGAGGATGTATGTGTTTGTTCAAGAATGACTTTGATGTTGTTCTTGTTCTTGTCTTTGCCTAAAATTGACCCTTATATTTATATGAAAAAATTGAATTCTGAAATTTTTTGAGTAGTTTGAATTAGAGATTTTATTATTGTCAACAATAACTATTTTGGAATAAATTTAAAGAAGAGTGTATCATCTTGAATTATATGTAGTTTTTGTATCCGATCTTATACTTGCCAAACTTTTTGAGTCAATCTTTTCTTATAAGGAAAAGAATTAAAGGTGTTTAAACTGAATAACTAGTATCCACAAAACATGGTAATATGTTTATAGCAAATATATGTCTTATAGTATTACATTAATATTTTTTCCAATTTTGGAAGAAGTTATATTTAGTAGAATATTTATACTACTTTCAAATATTTTAAAAATTAAATTTTACTTAATTGTCTTTTTATTATTATATGATACACACCAACCTATTACATGACTCTCAATGAAATTTTTTTCTATATTAGTTTTTAGGTTAATCAATATTCCATAATTGTAAAAAAAACAAATCAAAATAATGTGTTAATAGAATAAATAAAAAGATAAATGTTATTCTTTTAAACAAACGTTTTGTCACGACCTGAATTTTTGAATCATGATGGCACCTATTACAACCAACCAGAAGGTACGGTAACCTGTAACCTAGAATGACAAGTAATGGGTAGAAGGATAGAAACAAAGAAAAAGCAAAAAATTCAATATAGAAACAGAAGATAAAGCGGACTTGTCCCAAATACAAAGACTTACCTGGCTTGTTTAAGCCTTCAAGTACTTCTTGACTTTTACTTTCGCAAAAGAAAGTCCTTTTTAGTAGACTATGTTGGGATGACCTCCAGATCATTTTGTATTTATGTCACCTTCTCATCATTTAAAACATTCTTAAAGCGATCCCAAGTAATTTTATGACTTGCTGGAACTAACAATTCGGTCACTTAGTCATTTGATTGATTTATAAGTAAGTTTTAGTGTCTTGAAGATTTTGAAAGTTTTACGGTCAGTTTTGATAAAAAGTTTCAGAAATGACCTTAGAATCCAACTCTGACAATTTCATCAACTTTTTAAGGGTCAAATTGGGCTAGTAGAATGGTCGACGTGCCTCGCAAGTCTTTCAATACTAGTAGGTGAGATTGGACATTTTCACTTCCAAGCTAAGACCTAAGTTTAACTTTTGTCAAAATCTAAGTAGACGACTCGGATGTGTTAAGTTAGGTTCGGAAGGTTGAGTTTGGTCTAGAACGACCCTTTGTTTAGATCTCGAGGCCTTTGGGCTAATAAAAAGCCCCTTGTGGATTTAATTTTGGCTTGAAATTAGGTTCGGTATAAAACCCATATTCTGTCAAGACGACCTCGTATGGAAATTATGTTTGATCCATTAAGTCCAAAATGTAATTTGTAATTGGTTTCCATATATCATATGTATGTACAGTGTTCCGAACCAATCCTCTATCTATTGGTCCGCTTACGCAACTAAGAATGGAGTTGTTGGTTGGGCGACCTAAATTTATTGTCACTCTTGCTATCTGGGCTGGGAGTTGACTGGATACGATTATTATTTGAGCTTGGAGCCCGACTTTAGGTTTGTGTTACTCTTCTCTTAGTGGACTTAGTTATTTTGCATGCCTTTGGACTTATAGGGATTCGTTTAGGTTTTGCTTAAACATGCACATGAGTTTATCTTATGGGCTTATGGAGGTCAAGTTAGGTTTAGTTTTGCAGTACCTTTGATTTTAGTACTCATGTTATACTCTTCATGTTTTCCGTGATGCAGGTCCTAGTACCAGCTACTAGCGATGATTTCTTGTGTATTCTATTGTAGCATTTTCGTATCAAAGATGAGGATGAGCACTTGGCATCTTGGATCAATATGTCTCTTTGTGTGTATATGTTAAGCTATTATTTTTCGTTTGAGACAGATTATTGTGTTCCACTTTTGGGACTTCTATCTTCATATAATATAGCTTTGTACTCATGATTTCTAGTTTCTGGGAGGATTTATTATTAATATAGTTTTAGGTTTTCTACCATTTATGACTTATTCTTACTGGTCGTGTTATTTCTTTTTAGTTCTACCCTTATACTCATTACTTGTCGTTCTGGATATGGGTTTACTTACCTACTGGGTCGTTATACTAGTTGTCATCATGACTTGGAAAATTGGATCGGGACAAGTAATATTTCATACTGTTGTTATTTCTTTATTCTTAGATTTAGAGTAGAATTTCATAACACTTGATTAGTTTGTATATTATCTTAATAATTTTTCATATTTCAACATTTCCTATTTTATGAACAAATAAGTAAAAATCAAATAAAATTATTAACTTACATGGTTGTGTTTCAATAGAGAAAATATTTTATATAATAGATTTTAGTCTAGAATATCATAGTTATAGTCTCTACCTAAGCTCCCTCATTTTTTTTGTGAGGGTTCGATTCTCCACATCATAATCTCCTCCCCCAATTCACCTTCCACACCCCAGTTTTTTATTTGTTTTTTATGTCAAGACCCGACTCTACTCCTTGGACATGGCCGGTACTCGAAAATCATTGTTGTCCTCAAGCGAACCCTCAACCTGGCTGACTACAAGCGGAAGACGAACTCAAGCATACAAAAGCTTTAAAACTGACTAAAATTCATGAAACTTAAATACAAATCTTTACCTCAAATGATTTACTCTGAATATAAATAGTATTCATCTAGCCTAAAATATGCAACTCAAGTCTTTAAAACATTTAAGAAAATAAATGAACAGATTTCTGAAGCTCTATTGTGTATCTATGAAGCCTCTAACCGACAAAGATGGAAGTTGGGACAAGACCCACAACATCCTAACAACTAATATAGTTGAAAGTACAAGTGGAACCCTCCGGAAGCAAGGAGGCTCACCATAGCTAACTCGAACTGCAAGTGGTATCAACGAAGCTCCTATTGATGATCCTGAATACCTGTAGATGCATCATGAAACGATGCATGCCAAATGGCTCAGTAGATGGAATGTACGAACATGTAAGAGGAGTTCTAAAGCATAACATAAAATTGAACTTGATAAAAAGGAAACATACTTACCTTTTCTCAACTCTTTCAACTAACTCAACTCAGGAATAAGATACTAAATTCAAAGATATTATTCAACTCCGTGAAATAAGGCTCAACTCAACAATAAGATACTCAACTCAAAGGTAAAATATTCAACTCCAAGGTACTCAACTCAAGATACTTAACTCAAGATACTCAACTCTGGATACTCAACTCAAGATAAAGCAACAATAAAAGATGCAATACATGGAAAACTTTTAAAACAATAGATAGCAGCTCAATGCATTGACGAAAACAATAACAACTCAATTTGTATATGATAAAATATAATATAACTCTATGGGAGGTGATACATCATCTCGCCCACGCTGCCAGAACTGTCCTATACTTTGCCAGGGCATAAGACCTCTCAACTAAGTGGATCCACTAATCATCTAAAAAGTATGACCCTTTCTACCCACGTTGGCTACATGGTTTATGGAGACTTGAGTTATCTCAACTTGTCCCCATATCGGTGCTCAATATTACTCCCAAAAATATACTCAGCTCATCTATCTATATATAATAGAAGAGGAAAAAATGCATACGTGTCAGCACCACAAAAAAGAAGATTTGGACAGTTTTTTATAATAAGCCGTTTAGGACTCTAAATTAATTACATATAATGTTATTAAATAATAAATAAATTCAGTTAAAAAGGAAAAAAAAAAACAACGTGAATATGGTAAAAAAATTCCCACAAATTTTGGAAATTCTATCTATATATAATAGAAGAGGAAAAAATGCATACATGTCAGCACCACAAAAATCATATTTTTAAATAATTAAAATAAAATTAGGATAATTAAATATAAATCATTTTAAAACAATTTTAAAAATTAGTCCCATGTAACTGAAAAACTGTTTTTATTTTTATTTTTATTTTTTAAAATATTTAAAACTTGAATATGTAAAAAAAATTCCTACAAATTTTGGAAAACACGGTAAAAAAAGAAGATTTGGACTGTTTTTTATAATAAGCCGTTTAGGACTCTAAATTAATTACATATAATGTTATTAAATAATAAATAAATTCAGTTAAAAAGGAAAAAAAAAAAACAGCGTGAATATGGTGAAAAAATTCCCACAAATTTTGGAAATTCTATCTATATATAATAGAAGGAAAAAATGCATACGTGTCAGCACCACAAAAATCATATTTTTAAATAATTAAAATAAAATTAGGATAATTAAATATAAATCATTTTAAAACAATTTTAAAAATTAGTCCCATGTAACTGAAAAACTGTTTTTTTTAAAAAAATATTTAAAACTTGAATATGGTAAAAAAAAATCCTACAAATTTTGGAAAACACGGTAAAAAATAAGTTTTGGACACTTTTTTATAATAAACCGTTTAGGACTCTAAATTAATTACATATAATGTTATTAAATAATAAATAAATTCAGTTTAAAAGGAAAAAAAATACAACGTGAATATGGTAAAAAAAATTCCCACAAATTTTGGAAAACACGGTAAAAAAAGACGTGTTGGACTCTTTTTTTATACATATATATAATATAAGCCGTTTAGGACTCTAAATTAATTACATATAATGGTATTAAATAATAAATAAATTCAGTTTAAAAGAAAAAGAAACAGCGTCTAAGATAAAAACAAAACTAACTTGGGTGCATTTTTAAAATTTTGATTTTGTCTTAAACAATCGAGGTTCTTGAATTCAAAACTGATTATAACTTTTATTTACAATTTTAAAGTTTTAACTTTTTTGTTCTTTGTTTTCTCTCTCTATAAATACAAAACACAGTACTTACGTTCTTTATTTTTATGTGATTTTATTTTTGAAAGAGAATCATCATGAGAAATTTTGATTATGCTTCATGGCTTTTAGGTAGCAAATTAAATTATTCTATTATTTCAATGGGTTTATTTCTTTGCACTGTTTCTATAATAAAAATCGAATGAAGAAAATACTCATCATAAACAAGAGGATCTTCATTTGAAGGATCCAAATTCAACATAAGATTGAAGTGAAGGTATTTCCACTTAGTCTTTAATAGTGTATGTATTACGAATATATGAAAATGTTGATCAACTTTTTGAATGAATTGACAACATTATACGTGAATTTTTTATGTAATATTTTAGTATTATCATTGCATATATTGTAGCCATAATTCCTGAATGAAGAACTCTTTCGTCTCTTAGAATTATAGTTTTAAAAAATCACTTTAAATATAATTATAGTGTACATAGGTAATTGCATTGAAGAATCTTCTTAAAGTAAATTATCACTTAATTCACCCAAGTTAAATTAATTATTAATTTGAGTTACTAATTTTTTTTATTATTACTATTATATTAAAGTGTCTATCATATTATAATTGCAAATAACTTGATAATTTGTAGAATCTTAATGTTACAGTGATATCTACTAAGAAGAAACAAAGAGAGAAAGAAAAAAAAGTTCTCATACAAGGGATAAAATGTACACTTATAACTTATAACCATTTGATCGATAACTATATAATGAAACATGAAGCCAAAATTATCATGCATATGTACTTATTGATTAATTTAGGCATACAAAGATTTATTATAAAAAAGTGAAAAATTGATTATTTCAATAATTTGGGTCTGTTGCCATTTCTCAAGTATTCTTTAAGCTGAGTGTTATTATTATTCACTTGTCAAATTCACAATAAATGATGTATTCCTCTGAAATGATATATAAGTAATTTTAAATTTAATTAAATAGTAACATATTAAATTTAAAAATTAAAACTTTAAATTCATCCCTAAAATCAAATTCAACCGTGAATTCAACATATAAATAACAATTTATTATAATGGGATCTGTTAGATATTAATTTAAATTAAATTTCCTACATATAATGAAAATTAATTTAGAAATGTTCATGAATTTAAAATTTTATTGAAACATATACATAAATAGAGGATAAAATAAAAGTAAATGCATGATTTTAATAATTATAGAATAAAATCGAATTTTAAATAATTAAGAAATAATTAAATATAAAGTCTTTTACAATTTTTTTTTGTTAAACTAAAAATAAAAAGAATAGAAAAGGTTTAACTATGGTAACATTCAATTTTTATTTTTTTATGTTTCCGTTATACTATTTTTAAAATTTTGAAATCAATTTATCTAAAAAATAATAATTTAATTGTTAGTAAAGTGTGAACTGGAGAGGAAATATAGGGAAAGTGGGTTTTTAAATAGGAGTTTCTGCTAACTCTTTGTTTTGTTTCCATTTTTTTTATTGCATTATTTTTTTTGTTAAATTATAATTAACTATTTTTATTATATTACTTTTTTGTTAAATTTAATTTATAAATTAAAATTATTTGAATTATGGAATTTCAAATTGGAAGTAGAAAATTCTTAATCAATTTACTTAATTTAGGAATTCACTACTTCTCTTTACATAACTCAAAATTTAAAAGTTAAAAATATTTACATAAATTTAAAACTGATCTCACTAACTTATTTAAAACTGATCCACTAATTTTAAAATAATTAACTGCAATTACATGCTTGTGGTTTTTTTTTTTTTGCAAAAGATAATTTTTGTAAAATTTATTTTTTTATAAATATTTATTTTTTAATAAAGAATCTTTTAAGACTAATTTTTTTAATAATAAATACTATTTTTATGGGAGATTATAGTGCATATGGTTGCATTAGTATTTTTTTAAAATAAATTATTAAATATCACAAATATGAAATTTTTAATTAAAAAACAACCTGTCATAATTTTTTAAACATTTGAAAAAAACAATTTATTTTCCTTTTCTTTAAGAGATATGACTTGAAACTAACCTTATTAATCTCAACAACATTTTTTTCAGTGATAATAGCATGTTGATGGTACTTATAATTTATTACCTTATCTAAATTAAAAAATAATATATTAATTATTTATATAAAATTAGATTAAAGTTTTTATACTATGTTAAGATACACATATCTACTAAAAAATAAAAATATATTTAAAAAGCTAAACAAATCTAAAAATCCATGAAATAAAAGAAGAGATTTATAGTAAATTAAAGGAATAGAAGTTGATCTGTTTTTTTATCTTTCAACTTTTTCTTTGCACTAAATATAATTTATTTTTATGTGGTATATTAATTTGATAACTTATTTTATGTGGTTATATTAATTAATTTACTTATAATATTTTTTTTAAATTGGTCACCGAAATTCATTATTTTGATTTTTGTACATCTTTATTTTATGCAATTATATGATTAAATGAAAATTGTCTTATTTTGCAGGATTGAACGAGAGATGATTGTGCTAAAGAGATAGCAACATACTTTGTAAATTATATTTAGATTTTAGCTAAAAGTAGAGTCAACATTTTTATTACTAGGTTTTAGATTGATCTATAAATTTAAAATTTAATTAATTAGCACAAGATTAATTCAACAAACACCATATATGCTTTTAGTTTTCAGTATACCAGAAGAAGGGGAAGTTGTTAGAATAATGTTCAGTGTATTTGAAGAACGTATCATCATTGCACATATATTAGGGAAAAAAATTTGTTAGCATTAATTGTATATATACTCAATAATAATTTGTATTAGTTATTTCTAAATTTTAAAATATCCGCGCAATGCGCGGGTACGTATACTAGTATGTTTAAAAACATAAATATTTTTGTGGTTTGAGATTATTACTCAAAATCTTTCTCTAAAAAGAGATGTTACTCAACTTCTCCAAACTCTTTCGGAAATCTCAGTTTCCTCCTCTTTTAAATGTGAAAACATTTACTCTTGGGACTACTTAGTTCCCATATATTATTTAAAAGAAAAATGAACTCGACTCTAGTCTTTCTCAACTCAAGTGCTCAAGTCTTAAAACAAGTTCAGAAAAATTTGTAAATGACTTCTCAGAATAAGGTTCATGTCGAATTATGGGTGTGAACGACTCAATTGAAGGTTTTCAATAACCACACATAGAATTCAATACTCGGAACTCAACAACTCAGAACTCAGGAACGTCAATGATACTACTTAATTCAAGAATACTCAGCTCAGAGGGTTCATGCGGAATTATGGGCATGAACAACTCAACTCAAGGACATCATGATACTACTCATCTCAAGAATGTTCAACTCATAGGGTTCATACAGAATTATGGGCATGAATATCTCAACTCAAGGACTTCATGAATAACATGTAACAACCCCATGATTAGGAATAAAATCTCAAAAGGGATTAAGAACTCAATACTCAAGACTTAGAACTTGGAGATACTATTCCTCTCAAAGATGCTTAATTTACGAAGTTCGTGCGGAATTTATGGGCATGAACGACTTGACTCGAGGGTCTACATAATAATATGGATCTTCTCATTCTCATACTTACTTCCTCAAAACTTAGCTCAAATCAATAGTTGATATCAAAGGATTCACAATTGAACTCAAAGACTTACTTGAACTCTATCTTAGCTCTCTCTTGAATGTGAATTATGAATACAAGAGTTATGGTTCATGATAGGAAGGATCTCGTGATGATAAGGTAGACTCATGAATACATTCTTCTCATTCTTATACTCACTTGCTTGAGTCTTGAAACACGTTATTAGAAGTTGTAGAAGACTCCTCAAAAAGACTCAAAGGGACTTTCTCAAAAATGTTCGGAAGGACTCTGAAGACTTAACTCTTAGCTCTAACTCGAATTTGAATTATGAATTCAAGGTTATGATTTGTGATAGGAAAGATATCGTGATGTTTAAAAGTGTTTTAGATAGTTAATCATGCGAAGCGGTTGAAAAACACTATTAGGGGAGAAAGTCTGTGACACGGAGATGAATTAAAATGTTTGGTCGAAATGATTTTTGAAACAGTGGAACAGGCCCACAACGCTGACCTGGTACTGGTTTTCTGTTCGACTTTTTCTTCCTCGTTTTCTAACCCCAATTCGCCTAAATTCGATTATTTTTCTCAAGTTCTCTTTAGATTCAGATACCCAATACATATGCACAAGAATCTAATCAAACACAACTCTAAAATCAACACGATTTCCTCAAGAACTCATAAATCTCATCTAAACTCAAGAATGAAAAACAATTTCAAGAACACAATTCAAGAACATCAAACCTTCAGCTTTCTAGAACAAATTTAACGTTGAAATTAACATGACTTGCGTGTGGGTGAACAAACCCAACACTATGAAAAATTACATACTTGAAAGAACCATCTTCTTGAAGAACTTGAAGGAAAATCTTGGAAGAAGAAACCTAGCCTTAGCGTTTCTTGAATTCCTTAAGCGTAGAATTTTTGAAGTGGATGAGAGGGTTTGATTTAACAAAACTGATTTTTCTATACGTTTAAGGCAATTTAGATGATCTCCTAAAGGTTTTTCGGAATAAAATACCCTTAAAGAAATAAATAAAACGAGATGGGAGTCGAAATAATTTTTCAAAAGGCAGTGAGGTCCGTATTGGCTCCGTAACGCGGAGCCATCGCGGAGCTGCTGCCAGATTTGAATGTCTTTAGTAAATCAGTCATAACTTTTTACTCAGAGATCTAAATTTAGCAAACTCGGTGGTGTAGAAAATATAATTCAAAGACCTTTCATTTGCCATCTCATGGCACTCCTAAATCGTCCTGTACCGAGAGTTATGGTCGTTTGAAGTTGACCTAAATCTTAAAGAAACTTAGGAATGAGTTGAATGAACTCTTTTTAGTTCTTCTTGGAACTCAAGGTGCTACATCAAATGACCTTAACACTTAGAATTTTTTTTGATTTCTTGGTAAAATCCTACTCACATCGAAGAATGGTTCGAGTCTTCGCTCAAATTTGTTTTGGGTTGTTACATTGCCAAATGCAATCTCTTTTTTTTATGAGAAAAATTTAACCAATGAACAAATGTGATGATACAATTATCAATTTTTGGATTATAAAAATTAATTATAAACAATTAAATTAAACCAGAACATATGAAATTTTATTACTTAATAAAGTCAATAGTTAATGATTTTCTTACTTCACCTTATTATTTCAAAATGGATATTTTATAGGTCTTCTGGATAATTTTCTTTAATGTTCAAATTCATATTCAATTTTAGATGTGTTATTGTTTCACCCTAAAAAGTTTAGAGTAAACATTTATTTAATACATGAATCAATATGTTTAACTTTTGAAGTGCAAGAGGTATTTTTTGGAAACCGTACCACCAACAAGTAGGGGTGGGCATAAATACCAGAAAATCAAAAAACCGAACCGAATCGAACTATTTCGGTTCTTCGGTTTGGTGTCGGTTCCTTTTTTTTGGAACTTCGATTCTTCGGTTTGGAGTTCGGTGTAAGGGTCCCGAAACTACGGTGCACCGAAGAACCGAAGTTATTAAATAAATTTAAAAATATTTACATTATATTATTTAATAATACTTATATATTTTGACTCAAAATATTTACCTGGCCCATTTTAATTTTTAACTTTACCTTGCTCATTTCAATTTTTAAATTTTGGAGCCTAAACAAAACAGTAAAGGGCACCCAACCTAAACAAAACTATTTTG
Organism: Solanum stenotomum; assembly: GCF_019186545.1. Taxonomy (NCBI): domain Eukaryota; kingdom Viridiplantae; phylum Streptophyta; class Magnoliopsida; order Solanales; family Solanaceae; genus Solanum; species Solanum stenotomum. Next base: position 33,956,117 of record NC_064289.1, on the reverse strand, counting down.
ATGTTATTACTTTTTATTGTTAGACTGTTAGTTGTTACTTTGAAGTTTGAAGTGTGAAGTGAACAAGAATTGTTACTTTATCATATTCACTCTTTATTTTTATTCACACCGAAAAACCGATTTAAAAACACCGAACTAAACCAAACTGAAGTATAAATAACCGAACCGAACCGATCTAGTTTGGCTTGAAATATGGTGCACACTTATCTAAAACCGTATACCGAAGAACCGAACCAAAATTTGATTAAACCGAACCGAAGAACCGAACGCCCACCCCTACCAACAAGATTTGAATATTCACAACAATAAAAGCGCAAATAAATAAATAAATAAATTACAAACTAGTACACATGTAAATTTTACATATATTTAATAAGTGGGTGAAATAACACACTTTGAAAAATAATTCATCAAACACGACATACAAACCCTTAATATAAGGACAAAGAAAAAGTGATGTGGAGAATCCTATGACAAACTTAGACATGCAAAACTTTAAAGATATAAATTGTCCATGGGACCACATGAACATATAAAACAATAATAATAAAAAGAGCCACACACTAGTCCAAAGATTTTATATATTATTGGTGGGGTTGGATCTTGATCATTAATATTGTTTAGTGATACGTCACCCAACAAAGTCACGACATTATCATTATTCCAATTTAGTAACTCAATCAATGAAGGACTTTCTGGAATGTCACTAGAGTAGTTCTGGGAGTTATTCATTTGAATTAATGTACCCATTGGGGGGATCTTCTCTGAAGGGTCCATTTGTGGTGTCATTGGAGAATGCACTAGAGCATACAATGGAGGATCTATAATTGATGAAGGCATCATAGAAGTCATTGTTGTTGAAGGCATGGATTGAGGGACATTGGATGTAGACCCCTCATCACCAACATTCATTTTCATTGCTTCACGTACCAGTTCAAGGTTCTTCATGATCACGTAACTTAGATCGTTGAGATCGTAAGGCTCCATGTCTAAGGAAATAGTTTTTCCATTCAACACTTCATGCATCTCATTCGTAATTTCCTTTACCCTATTTTTCTTTTTTACCTTTAGTAAGTTTTTCTCCAACTTCTTGATTCTTTTTTCGGTTAGTTCATCTCTTGTCACTATATTTTTTTATCTCTCCGACGTTGCAAATTCTTTAAACTTTCGAAACGTGCTGATTGCAACACCATGATTGGGAAACACCTTAGGTTCATTACTATAAGGACTATAGATGATGACATCCATTTCAACTTCACAGAGATTCATGAGTTCTTGTGCCTATTTCAACAACCCTATGAGTCTTTTCTTGTATGAGACTTTTCTATCAATTTTATTTTCAATCAAAGCAAATATTACTTTGTTTCTAGACATGGCTAATGGGGAGGAATATGAGGATGTATGTGTTTATTTAAGAATGACTTTGTTGTTGTTGTTGTTGTTCTTGTCTTTGCCTAAGATTAACCCTTATATTTATATGAAAAAATTGAATTCTGAAATTTTTTGAGTTGTTTGAATTAGAGAATATTTTATTATCAACAATAACTGTTTTGGAATAAATTTAAGTAAGGTTGTATCATCTTGAATTATGTGTAGTTTTTGGATGCGATCTTATACCAACCAAACTTTTTAAGTCAATATTTTCTTATAAGAAAAAGAATTAGCATAGTAGACTATGTTGTAATGACCTCCGTGTCATTTTATATTTATGTCACCTGTTCGTCATTTAAAACATTCTTAAAGCGATCCTAAGTAATTTTATGACTCACTGGAACTAACAATTAGGTCACTTGGTCATTTGATTGATTTATATGTAACTTTTAGTGTCTTGCAGTTTTTGAAAATTTTACGGTCATTTTGATAAAAAGTTTTTGACATGACCTTACAATCATATTCTAACAATTTCATCAACTTTGTAAGGTTCAATTTGGGCTAGTAGCATGGTCGGCGTGACTCACCAGTCTTTCAATACGAGTCGGTGCGATTGGACATTTTAACTTCCAAGATAAGACCTAATTTTGACTTTTGTCAAAATCCGTGTAGACGAGCTCGCATGAGAATTGTGCCTGCTGAGTTAGGTTCAGAAGGTTGAGTTTGGTCTAGAACGACCCGTTGTTTAGATCTCGAGGCCTTCGGGCTAAATAAGAGCCTTTTGTGGATTTTGGCTTGAAATTAGGTTCGGTATGAGACCCTTATTCTTTCAAGACGACCTCGTATGGAAATTTTGTTTGCTCTATTGAGTCCAAAATGTAATTATTATTGGTTTCCATATTTCATTTGTATGTACAGTGTTCCAAACCAATCCTCTTTCTAGTTGTACAACTTACGCCCCTAAGAATGGACTGGTTGGTTGGGCGACCGAGATTGATTGTCACAGTTGCGATCTGGGTTGGGATTTGACTGGATATGATGGTTATTTGGGCTTGGAGCCCGACTTTTGGTTTGTGTTACTCTTCTCTTAGTGGACTTAGCTATTCTGCATACCTTTCGGGATTACAGGGATTCATTCAGGTTTTGCTTAAACAGGCATATGATTGTACCTTATGGGCTTATGGAGGTCAAGTTAGGCTTAGTTTATCAGTACCTTTGTTTTTAGTACTCATGTTATACCCTGCATCTTTTCTGTGATGCAGGTTTTAGTACCAACTACTAGGGATAATTGCTTGTGTCATCTATTGTAGCATTTGGGTATCAGAGATGAGGATGAACACTTGGCATCTTGGATCAGTATGTCTCTTTGTGTGTATATGTTAAGCTATTATTTTTCCTCTGATACGGATTATTGTGTTTCACTTTTGAGACTTCTATTTTTATATAAGATAGCTTTGTACTCATGATTTCTAGTTTCTAGGAGAATTTTTTTAATATAAATATAGTTTTTGGTTTTCTTCCGTTTATATCTTATTCTTATTGCTAGTTTTATTTCTTTTTAGTTCTACCCTTATACTCATTTCTTGTCATATTGGGTACGGGTTGACTACCTACTGGCAGTTATACTAGTTGCAATCATGACTCGGGAAATTGGGTCGGGACAAGTAATATCCCATACTGTTGTTATTTCTTTATTCTTAGCTTTAGAGTAGAATTTCATAACACTTGATTAGTTTTTATATTATCTTAATAATTTTTCATATTTCAACATTTCCTATTTTACAAACAAATAAGTAAAAATCAAATAAAAATATTAACTTACATGGTTGTGTTTCTATAGAGAAAACATTTTATATAATATATTTTAATCTAGAATATCATAGTTATAGTCTCTACCTAAACTCCCTCATTTTTGTGTGAGGGTTCGATTCTCCACATCATAATCCCCTCCCCCAGTTCTCCTTCCACACCCTAGTTTTTAATTTGTTTTTTCAAAAGTAATGTCTTTTTTTTATGAGAAAAATGTAACCAATGAACAAATGTGATGATACAATTATCAATTTTTGGATTATAAAAATTAATTATAAACAATTAAATTAAACTAGAAGACATGAAGTTTTATAACTTAAGAAAGCGAAAAAGTTAATGAATCTCTTACTTCACCTGTTATTTCAAAATGGATATTTTATAGGTCTTCTAGATAATTTTCTTTGTTGTTTAAAGACATATTCAATTTTAGATGTGTTATTGTTTCACCATAAAAAGTTTAGAGTAAAAATTTATTTAATACATGAATCAATTTGTTTAACTTTTGAAGTGCAAGAGGTTTTTTTTTGGAAATTGTACCACCAACCTGATTTGAATATTCACAACTATAAAAGCGCAAATAATTAAATAAATTACAAACTAGTACACATGTAAAATTTTCATATATATAATAAGTGAGTGAAATAACAAACTTTAAAAAAAAAAATTCATCAAACACGACATATAAACCCTTAATATAAGGACAAAGAAAAAGTGATGTGGAGAATCCTAGAACACACTTAGACATGCAAAACTTTAACGACATAAATTTTCCATGGGACCACATGAACATATAAAACAATAATAATAAAAAGAGACACACACTAGTCCAAAGATTTTATATATTATTGGTGGGGTTTGGATCTTGATCATTAATATTGTTTAGTGATACGTCCCCAGCAAAGTCACGACATCATCATTATTCCAATTTAGTAGCTCAATCAATTAAGGACTTTCTGGAATCTCACTAGAGTAGTTCTGGGAGTTATTCAGCTGAATTAATGTACCCATTGAGGGGATCTCCTCTGAAGAGTCCATTTGTGGTGTCATTGGATAAGGCACTGGAGCATACAATGGAGGATCTACAATTGATGAAGGCATCATAAAAGTCATTGTTGTTGAAGGTGTGGATTGAGAGACATTGGATGTAGACCCCTCATCACCAACATTCTTTTTCATTGCTTCACGAACAAGTTCAAGGTTCTTCTTGATCACGTAACTTAGATACTTGAGATCGTAAGGCTCCATGTCTAAGGAAATAGTTTTTCCATTCAACACTTCATACATCTCATTCGTAATTTCCTTTACCCTATTTTCCTTTTATACCTTTAGTAAGTTTTTCTCCAACTTCTTGATTATTTTTGGGTGAATTTATCTCTTTTCACCATATTTTTTTATCTCTCCGACGTTGCCAATTCTTTAAATTTTTGAAAGGTGCTAATTGCAACACCATAATTGGAAAACACCTTAGGTTCATCACTATAAGGACTATAGATGATGACACCCATTTCAACTTCATAGAGAGTCATGAGTTCTTGTGCCTTTTTCAACAACCTTATGTGACGTTTCTTCTATGAGACTTTTCTGTCGGTTTCATTTTCAATCAAAGCAAATATTACTTTGTTTCTAGCATGTCTAAATAGGAGGAATATTAGGATGTATGTGTTTGTTCAACAATGACTTTGTTGTTGTTGTTCTTGTCTTTGCCTAAGATTGACCCTTATATTTCTATGAAAAAAATTAATTCTGAACTTTTTTGAGTAGTTTGAATTAGAGAATTTTTTATTGTCAACAATAACTACTTTTGAATAAATTTAAATAAGGGTGTATCCTCTTCAATTATAAGTACTTTTTGGATGCGATCTTATACCAACCAAACTTTTTGAGTCAATCTTTTCTTGTAAGGAAAATAATTAGTGTTGTTTAAATTTGAATAACTAGTATCCACAAAACATGGTCATAAGATAATAGCAAATATATGTCTTAAAGTATTACATTAATATCTTTTCCAATTTTGGAAGAAGTTATATTTAGCAGAATATTTATACTACTTTCAAATATTTTAAATATTAAATTTTACATAATTGTCTTATTATTATTATATATGATACGCACCAACCTATTACATGAATCTCAATGAAATTTTTTTATATTAGTTTTGAGGTTAATCAATATTCCAAAATTGTAAAAAAAAACAATCAAAATAATGTGTTTATAGAAAAAATAAAAAGATAAATGTTATTCTTTTAAAGAAACGTTTTGTCACGACCTGATTTTTTGAATCACGATAACTCCTATTATAACCCACCAGTAGGTACGGTAACCTGTAACCTAGAATGACGAATAATGAGTAGAAGGATAGAAACAAAGCAAAAACAAAAATTTAAATATAGAAACAGAAGATAAATCGGAAGTAAGCCAAAATATATATACAATAAGAGGATCCCTCCACGAACGTAGAAGTCACAACTATAGAAATGCTAAATAAAAGAGTAGAAGTCCCAAAAAGGACCCAAAATACAAAGACTTGTCCCAAATACAAAGAATTTCCTGGTTTGTTTAAGCCTTCAAGTACTCCTTGACTCTTACTTCTGCGGAAGGAAGTCCTTTTTAGTAGACTATGTTGTAATGACCTCAAAGTCATTCTGTATTTATGTCACCTATTCGTCATTAAAACATTCTAAAAGTGATCCCAAGTAATTTTATGTCTCGCTGGAACTAACAATTCGGTCAGTTGGTCATTTGATTGATTTATATGTAAGTTTTAGTGTCTTGAAGCTTTTGATATTTTTACGATCAGATTTGATAAAAAGTTTCAGAAATGTCCTTAGAATCCTATTCTGACAATTTATCAACTTTGTAAGTGTCAATTTGGGCTAGTAGCATGGTCGGTGTGACTCGCAAGTCTTTCAATACGAGTCGGTGTGATTGGACATTTAAACTTCCAAGCTAACACCTAAGTTTGACTCTTCGGAAGTATGAGTTTGGTCTAGAATGACCCGTTGTTGAGATCTTGAGGCCTTCGGGCTAATTAAGAGCCCTTTGTGGATTTTGGCTTGATATTAGGTTCGGTATGGGACCCATATTCTATCAAAACGACTTTGTATGGAAATTTTGTTTGCTCCATTGAGTCCAAAAGGTAATTTTTAATTAGTTTCCATATTTCATTTGTATGTACAGTGTTTCAAACTAATCCTCTTTCTTGCAGCGTGGCTTACGTCCCTAAGAATGGATTGGTTGGCTGGGTGACTTAGATTGATTGTCACGCTTGCGATCTGGGCTAGGAGTTGATGGGATATGATGGTAATTTAGGCTTGGAACCCAACTTTAGGGTTGTGTTACTCTTCTCTTAGTGGACTTAGCTATTCTGCATTCCTTTCTGGCATACAAGGATTCGTTCGGGTTTTGCTTAAACATGCACATGAGTGTACCTTATGGACTTATGGAGGTCAAGTTAGGTTTAGTTTAGCAGTACCTTTGTTTTTAGTACTCATGTTATACTCTGCATCTTTTCTGTGATGCAGGTCCTAATACCAGCTACTAGCGATGATTGTGTGTGTCATCTTGTAACATTTCGCTAATTGAAAGAAGTAGAAAGATTTAGAATTGGAAATAGTCATTTTAGGAAAGAATGAAAAATCTAGAAATTTGTTAAGCTATGTTAAGTTTGGGTTTTTGGTCAACTTCAAATGACCATTACTCGTAGGTCAGGATGAGTTTAGTGTGCTTCAAGATACCGTAGGCAATATCTTGGAATTATATTTCCAACGCCAATGAGTTTGCGCGATTCCGAGTTCGTATGAGTGAGATATTCCCATTGGAAGTTGGGTTGTTCAATTAAGGAAAGTCTAATTGGGTTTTTGGAAGGCATTATGGTCTTTTCATACCCCATGACTTAATTTCATTTTTGGTAATTAATTGGGGTCTAAACTGATAGGATTCAGTTTACGCTTTTACCATATTGAGTTAGGGCTTTAGAGAAGAGGAAAAGAAGAGGAGAAAAGAGGAGAATGGGCAAGAATCATCAAGATCTTCAAGAATCGCTTGTGGTTTTCGTCAAGGGATGATCCCTACAAGGTATGTGAGTTCACATAGCATTGGGTTCGTTCACCCACGCGCCAAACATGTTTATTTTAGTATGATTTTTGTCCTAAAAGATTGAGACTTTGATGTTCTTGAGTTACATTCTTGAATTGCTTTCGTTCTTGAATTTGGGATGAGATTGAGGAGTTCTTGAGAGTTTAAGGTCGATTTTAGAGTTGTGTTTGATTAGATTCTTGTGTACACATATTGGGTATCTGAATCTAACCATAATTTAGAGAAAAGGAACCAAGTTTAGGTGAATTGGGGCTGGAAACGAAGAAGGAAAAAGTGGGGCAAATCTGGGTAGCAGGTCCGCGTTGCAGACCTGTTCCTCAGGAGTGACAAAGTTGTCTTCGCGTCACAGAGCGGTCACAGACCATTCTGCCTCAAAATTTATTTCGCGACCAAATAATTAAATGCATCTCCGCGTCGCGGAGTTGCTTCCAGACAAGGATTTCTTGATCTTTTCTCATGTTTATCTATGTAAAAACACTCCTAAACATCATGAGATCTTTACTATCACAAATCATAATCCTTGAATCCATAATTCAATTCAAGGAAAGTTAAGAGTCAAGTCAAGAGAAGTTAAGAGTCAAGTTAAGAAAAGTTAAGTGCCAAATCAAGTGAAGTTATAGAGTCTTCCAAAAGTCTTTTACAAATGTTTTAACTTTGTTTTAAGACTTGGGTTTTGAGTTGAGTAAAGACTAAAGTTTGAAGTTTATTTCTTCAAAAGAGTGTGTCGGGACTATGTATTCCCAAAGAGTAAAATGTTTTCACATTTAAAGAAGAAAGGAAACTTTGATTTCCAAAAAAGCCTTTGAGCTAATTTTCAGTTAAAGAGTAAATGTTTTCACATTTAAAGAAGAAAGGAAACCTTGATTTCCAAAAGAGCCTTTGAGCTAGTTTTCAGTTAAACCGTTTATGTTTTCACATTTGAGCAAGAAAGGGAATATCAATTCCAAGAGAGCTTTTAAGCTAAGTTTTGAGTAATTATCTCAAACCAAAGAAACAAGTAATGTTTTTAAACATATGAGCTAAGTATTTTGGTAGTAGTATTAAGCACCGATATGGGGACGAGTTTGAGTTCAGATAACTCACGTCTCCATAAACCATATAGCCATCATGGTTAGTAAAGGATCATACTTTTTAGATGATTCTTTAAGTGTTTTTTTTAGCATAAACTAGTGGATCCACTTAGTTAAGATATTCTGTATGAAGGAAAAGTATAGGATAGTTCTGGCAGCGCGGAAAAGACGTTGTATCACTAATTAGGCTCATAGTGGTGGTTGTCGGTTAGAGAAACTCCCACAGAAACTATATTACTTTATTATATGAGTAAATTTGAGTATGTTATTGCATTTTCTTTAACAAACTAATTTGTTTTCTACTATTTTAAAGGCTTTCTATATATTGCATGTGTTTTATTGTTTTATATTGAGTTAAGTTGTTCATGAGTTGAGTAAAGCCAAGGTAAGTGTTTCTTTCAGTTCCTTTCAAGCTTATGTATTGTTTTAGATTTCCCCTCGCATACTCGTACATTGAATGTACTGATGCCATTTGGCCTTCATCTTTTAATGATGCAGACACAGGTAACCAGGATCAGCATCGAGCGCATCGTTGATTATAGTTGAGCTCCAAAGTTTGTTGGGGACCCTCCTTGCTTCCGAAGGATCCCTTTTTATTGCTTTTCAGTATTTAGTTCATTAGGATGTCGTGGGTCTTTCCTTGACATCTATCTCAGTTATTATTGGCTTCATAGATAGACAATCAGTTAGTTCATTTGTCTTTACTTCGTTTTTGCCTTATGTTCAGATTTCAGTTGCCACTTTGGCTAAGTTAAATGTTTAATTCTAAAACATTATGAGTTTAGTTTGAAACAATTGAATTAACTTTCATTTTAGTTCTTTTCTTAATGCTTAAAGTTTTCTACTAAGTAAGTAAGTCAGGCCAAGGGTTCACTTGGGGATAACGATGATTCTCGAGTGCCAGTCCCTCTAAAGGTGTAGGCTCGAGGCGTGACAAACTTGGTATCAGAGCACAAAGTTCAAGAGTCCTAGGGAGTCTATGCAGTCGTGTCTGTAGAGTCATAGTTATCAGTGTGAAGCGCGCCAGATCTGTAATTAGGAGGCTGCAACATTTAGGAAATTATATCACTTCTTTCTCACTCATTTCATGCAATAGAGTTCATCTCTATGAAGTTTCTTTCTAAGTCATGCTTGTGCGTAACCGATTATGAGTTGGGCTATGTTTGAGAATGCCTTCATAGGACACTTCTTTCCCCGTGATCTAAGAGAGGCAAAGATAAGAGAGTTTCTTACACTTAAGCAGGATTCTTTGAGTGTTCATGAGTATGGGCAGAACTTCACCCAACTTTCCCGCTATGCTTCGGAGATGGTTGCAGATATGAGGAGTATGATGAATCTGTTTGTTGCTGGGTTATCTCATCTGTCAAGTAAGGTAGGTAAGGCAGCCATGCTAATATGTGACATGGACATAGCAAGGCTGATGATCCATGTGCAACAAGTTGAAGAGGACAAGTTGAGGGACAGTGAAGAGTTTAAAAATAAGAGGGCTAAGACATCAAGGAATAAGTTCGGGCAGCTAAAGAGTAATGCGAACCGATCTTCTTTCCAACATAAGAAGAAGGAACCTTCTCCATCATCTTCTAGTGTACCTGCAACGAAGAAACAAATATGAGTACGATAGTCAGAATTCCCAGAATTTCAGAGCTAGACTTGCACAGTCACAAGGTAGTATGGCACAAGGGGGTACTAAGATTCCTGCATGTGCTAAGTATGGTAGGAACCACCCAGGTAAATGTCATGATGGCTCCACGGGTTGTTTCAAGTATGGACAAGAGGGTCACTTCATTAAAGAGTGCCCTAAGAATCGGCAAGGAAATGGGAATCAGGGCAGTAGGGCCCAATCTTCATCAATTGCTCCACCAGACAGGGCTGCACCTAGAGGAGCTACTTCCGGTATTGGTGGAGGAGAAAACCGCCTTCATGCGATCACTAGTCGGCAAGAGCAAGAGGATTTGCTAGATGTTATCTTTGGTATGATCGAAGTCTTTAACTTTAATGTTTATGCTTTGCTAGACCCAAGAGCGAGTTTATCCTTTGTAAATCCTTATGTTGATATGAATTTCGATGTAATTCCTAGGCAACTTAGTGAGCCCTTGAGTGTGTCTACACCTGTTGGTGAGTCTATTCTATCAGAAAGAGGCTATCGTGATTGTCCCATTTCCGTCAATCACAAAAGTACCATGGATGATTTAGTTGAGTTAGACATAGTCGATTTTGATGTCATTGCGAGTATGGACTGGCTTCATGCATGTTATGCGTCAATAGATTGTAGAACTCGAGTATTCAAGTTCCAGTTTCCAAATGAGCCAGTCTTAGAGTGGAAAAGTATTTCAACTGTACCTAAGGGTCATTTCATTTCGTACCTTAAGGTAATAAGGTTAGTTTCCAAGGGGTGTGTCGATCACTTAGTTCGAGTTAATGACTCTAGTGTTTCGATACAACATATTCAGTCAGTTTCAGTAGTAAAAGAGTTTCCATAAGTCTTTCCAGATGATCGTCTCGGGGTCCCTCCTGAGAGAGAAATAGATTTCGGTATAGATATTCTTCTAGACACTCGTCCTATATCTATTCCGCCATACTGAATGGCACCAACAAAGTTAAAAGAGTTGAAAGATCTCCTTGATAAGGGTTTTATTCGACCTAGTGTCTCACCTTAGGGAATTCAGGTGTTATTTTTGAGGAAGAAAGATGGTTCCCTAAGGATGTATATTGATTACGCTAGTTGAATAAGGTTACCATTAAGAACAAGTATCCTCTTCTGAGAATAGATGATCTTTTCGGTCAGCTTCAGGGTGTTACTTGTTTCTCTAAGATAGACCTCAGAGCAAGCTACCATCAGTTGAGGGTAAGGGAATGTGATATTCCAATAACAACATTCAGGACCCGTTATAGTCATTATAAGTTCCTAGTTATGTCCTTTGGTTTGACCAATGTGCCTGCAACATTCATGGACCTTATGAATAGAGTATTCAAGCCTTGTTTAGATATGTTTGTTAACATGTTCATTGATGACATACTAATATATTCAAGGAATAGGGAAGATCATGCTAGTTATCTCAGAATAGTTCTCCAAGCTCTAAAGGATAGGGAGTTGTATGCCAAGTTCTCTATGTGTTAGTTTTGTCTTGAGTCTGTGGGATTGTTAGGCCACATTGTTTTCGGTGATGGAATTAGAGTTGACACTCAGAAGATAGAGGCAGTGCTGAATTGGCCGAGACACACATCTCCAACTGATATTAGGAGTTTCTTTGGGTTGGTTGTATATTATAGAAGGTTCGTAGAGGGGTTCTCATCTATTTCGTCCCCTTTGACCAAGTTAACTCAGAAAACAGTTATGTTTCAATGGCCTGAAGATTGTGAGAAAAACTTTCAGGAGTTGAAAAAGAGGTTGACTACTGCCCCAGTGTTGACCTTACCAGAAGGTACTCAAGGTTTTGTCGTATATTGTGATGCGGCTAGAGTTGGTTTGGGTTGTGTTTTAATGCAGAATGGCAAAGTTATAGCTTATGCCTCCAGACAGTTGAATGTTCATGAGAAGAATTACCCAACCTATGATCTAGAGTTGTCTACCATAGTAATTGCTTTAAAAATTAGCGCCATTATCTATATGGTGTTCATGTGGATGTGTTCACCAATCACAAGAGTCTTCAGTATGTGTTTAGTCATAAAGAGCTTAATCTCAGACAGGGGAGGTGAATAGAATTACTCAAGGATTATAACATGAGTATTCTTTATCACCCAGGTAAGGCTAATGTTGTTGCTGATGCCATGAGCTGGTTATCTATGGGCAGTACCACCCATTTTGAGGTAGATAAAAATAAGTTAGCAAAAGAGGTGCATAGAGTTGCATGACTAGGAGTTCGACTAATGGATTCCACAAAAGGAGAGTAGTGGTTATGAATGGGGCAGAATCATCATTAGTGTTAGAAGTAAAAGAGAAGCAAGACCAAGATCCTCTATTGCTTGAATTAAAGGCAAGTGTTCATAAACAAAAAGTGATGGCTTTTGAAAAGGGGGAGATAGTGTTTTGAGGCATCAAGGTAGATTGTGTGATTGATTTCAAGGGTAATTGGGATGATCACCTATCTCTCATTGAGTTCGCTTACAACAATAGTTACCACTCTAGCTTCCAAATGGCTCCTTATGAAGCTGTTTATGGGAGAAGATGCAGATCTTTTATTGGATGGTTTGAAGTTGGTGAAGTAGGGTTGATAGGACCAGATTTTGCCTATTAAGCTATCGAGAAAGTGAAAGTGAAAGTGATTTAGAAGAGGTTGAAAACAGCGCATAGTCGTCATAAATCCTACACTGATGTTAGGAGAAGAGAGTTAGAGTTTGAAGTATATGATTAGGTATACTTGAATGTTTCACCCATAAAGGGTGTTATGAGATTTGGTAAGAAGGGGAAGCTTAGTCCCCGGTATATTGGCCCTGACAGAATATCCAAGAGGATTGACAATGTAGCTTATGAGCTAGAACTACAACAAGAGTTAGCAACGGTTCATCCGATATTTCACATTTCCATGTTAAAGAAGTGCATGGGAAATCCTTCACTTATCATACCAACTGAAGATATTGGGATCAAGGATAAGATATCTTATGAAGAGATTCCGATTCAGATTCTAGATCGCCAAGTTCGCAGGTTGAGGACTAAGGAAGTAGTATCAGTCAAAGTCCTTTGGAGGAACCAGTTTGTTGAGGAAGCTAGTTGGGAAGTTGAAGAAGATATGAAGAAGAGGTATCCACATCTCTTTGAAACAGAAGAAATTCCAGATCAAGGTACTAATTCTCTTCTTAGTACTCTTTAATTTATAACTTGGCATGTTGTATTTGCATTGCTTGTTGGGTGTTTGAGCTGAATGTCAGATGTTACACTCTTAGCCTAATAAGAGTAATCTCATTCGAGGATGAATGTTTCCAAGGGGGAGATATTTTAACATCTCGCTAATTGAAAGAATTAGAAAGAGTTAGAATTGGAAATAGTCATTTTAGTAAATAAAGAAAAATCTGGAAATTTGTTAAGTTATGTTAAGTTTGGGTTTTTGGTAAACTTCAAATGGCCATAAATCCTAGCTCAGGATGATTTAGGTGTGCTTCAAGATACCGTAGGAAATATCTTGGAATTATTTTTCCAACGCCATTGAGTTTGCGCAATTCTGAGTTCGTTTGAGTTAGATAGGCCCATTGGAAGTTGGGTTGTTCAATTAAGGAAAGTCTAATCCGAGTTTTTGAAGGGCATTGTGGTCTTTTGCATACCCCATGACTTAATTTTGTTTTTGGTAATTAATTGGGGTCTAAACTGATAGGATCAGTTTATGCTTTTACCATATTAAGTTAGGGTTTGAAAGAAGAGGAAAATAAGAGGAGAAAAGAGGAGAATGAGCAAGAATCGTCAAGATCTTCAAGAATCACTTGTGGATTTCGTCAAGGGGTGATCCCTACGAGGGATGTGAGTTCAAATAGTGTTGTGTTTGCTCACCCACGCGCCAAACATGTTTATTTCAGTATGATTTTCGTCCTAAAAGATTGAGATTTTGATATTCTTGAGTTACATTCTTGAATTTCTTTCGTTCTTGAATTTGGGATGAGATTGAGGAGTTCTTGAGAGTTCAAGGTTGGTTTAAGAGTTGTGTTTTATTAGATTCTTGTGTACACATGTTGGGTATCTGAATCTAAAGAAAATTTGGGAAAAGGAACCGAGTTTTGGTGAATTGGGGCTGGAAAACGAAGAAGGAAAAAGTCGGGCAAATCTGGGTACCAGGTCCGTGTCGCGGAACTTTTCCTCAGGATTGACAAAGTTGTCTTCCCATCGCGGAGTGGTCACGGACCGTTCTTCCTCAAAATTTATTTTGCGACCAAATAATTAAATGCATCTCTGCGTCGCGGACTTGCTTCTTGCCAGCGATTTCTTGATCTTTTCTTATGTTTAGCTATCTAAAAACACTCTTAAACATCATGTGATCTTTCCGATCACAAATCACAATATTTGAATCCATAATTCAATTCAAGGAAAGTTAAGAGTCAAGTGAAGAGAAGTTAAGAGTTAAGTGAAGAGAAGTTAAGAGTCAAGTCAAGAGAAGTTAAGAGCCAAGTCAAGAGAAGTTATAGATTCTTCCAAAAGTCTTTTACAAATGTTTTAACTTTGTTTTAAGACTTGAGTTTTGAGTTGAGTAAAGAGTAAAGTTTGTAGTTCATTTCTTCAAAAGAGTATATCAGGACTATATATTCCCAAAGAGTAAAATGTATTCACATTTAAAGAAGAAAGGAAACCTTGATTTCCAAAAGAGCATTTGATCTAGTTTTCAGTTAAAGAGTAAATGTTTTCACATTTAAAGAAGAAAGGAAACGTTGATTTCCAAAAGTTCCTTTGAGCTAGTTTTCAGTTGAAGAGTAAATGTTTTCACATTTGGACAAGAAAGGGAACATCGATTCCAAGAGTGCTTTTAAGCTAAGTTTTGTGTAAATATTTCAAATCAAAGAAATGAGTAATGTTTTTAAACATATGAGATGTGTATTTTGGGAGTATTATTGAGCATCGATATGGGGACGAGTTTCAGTTTAGATAACTCACGTCTCCATAAACCATATAGCCATCATGGGTAGTAAATGATCATACTTTTAGATGTCTCCTTAAGTGTTTTTTAGCATAAACTAGTGGATCCACTTAGTTAATGTGTTCTATATGATGGCAGAGTATAGGACAGTTCTGGAAGCGTGGGCAAGATAATGTATCACCACTTATGCTTATAGTGGTAGTTGTCGGTTAGAGAAACTCCCACATAAACTATATTTCTTTATTATATGAGTAAAGTTGAGTTTGTTATTGCATTTTCCTTAACGAACTAAGTTGTTTTCTACTTTTTTAAAGGCTTTCTATATATTGCATGTGTTTTATGGTTTTATATTGAGTTAAGTTGTTCATGAGTTGAGTAAAGCTTAAGGTAAGTGTTTCTTTCAGTTCCTTTCAAGCTTATGTCTTGTTTTAGATTTCCCCTCGCATACTCATGCATTAAATGTACAGTTGCCATTTGGACTTCATCTTTTAATGAGGCAGACAAAGGTAATGATGATCAACATCCAGTGCATCGTTGATTCTAGTTGAGCTCCAGAGTTTGTTGGTGAGCCTCCTTGTTTCCGGAGGATCCCTTTTTATAGATTTTCAATATTTAGTTCATTAGTATGTCGTGGGTCTTGTCTCGACATCCATCTCCGTTATTAGAGGCTTCATATATAGACAGTCAGTTAGTTCATTTGTCTTTACTTTGTTATTGCCTTATGTTCATATTTGAGTTGCCACTTTGGATAAGTTAAATGTTTAATTCTAAAACATTATGAGTTTAGTTTGAGACAGTTGAATTATCTTTCATTTGAGTTCTTTTCTTAATTCTTAGAGTCTTCCGCTGAGTAAGGCCAAGGATTCGCTTGGGCCATGATTAATTCTCGAGTGCCTGTCCCGCCCAGAGTGTAGGCTTGGAGCATGACACATCTATTATAACATTTGGGTAGCAGAGATGAGGATGAGCACTTGGCATCTTGGATCAGTATGTCTCTTTGTGTGTATATGTTAAGCTATTATTTTTCCTTTGAGACAGATTATTTTGATTCAATTTTGGGACTTCTAGTTTCTAGGAGGATTTTATTTTTATGAATATAGTTTTTGGTTTTCTTCCATTTATGTCTTATTCTTATTGCTAGTGTTATTTCTTTTTAGTTCTACCCTTATACTCATTTCTTGTCGTTCTAGGTACGGGTTGACTTACCCACTGGGCGCTTATACTAGTTTCCATCATGACTCGAGAAATTGGGTAGGGACAAGTAATAAATATCCCATAATGTTGTTATTTCTTTATTAGATTTAGAGTAGAATTTCATAACAATTGATTAGTTTAATATTTTCTTAATAATTTTTCATATTTCAACATTTCCTATTTTACGAACAAATAAGTAAAAATCAAATAAAAATATTAACTTACATGGTTGTGTTTCTATAGAGAAAATATTTTATATAATATTTTAGTCTAGAATATCATAATTATAGTCTCTACCTAAGCTCCGTCATTTTTTTGTGAGGGTTCGATTCTCCACATCATAATCCCCTCCCCCAATTCTCCTTCCACACCCCAGTTTTTAATTTGTTTTTTCAAAAGTAATGTCTTTTTTTTTATTAGGAAAATTTAACCAATGAACAAATGTGATAATACATTTATCTATTTCTGGATTATAAAAATTAATTATAAAAATTAATTATAAACAATTAAATTAAACTAGAAGACATGAAGTTGTATAACTTAATAAAGCCAAAAAGTTAATGAATCTCTTACTTCACCTATTATTTCAAAATGGATATTTTATGTCTTCTTGATAATTTTCTTTAATGTTTAAATTCATATTCAATTTTAGATATGTTATTGTTTCACCCTAAAAAGTTTAGAGTAAAAATTTATTGAATACATGAATCAATTTGTTTAGCTTTTAAAGTGCAAGAGTTTTTTTTTTTGGAAGCAGTACCACCAACAAGATTTGAATATTCACAACTATAAAAGCGCAATTAATTAAATAAATTATATACTAGTACACATGTAAAATTTTCATATATTTAATAAGTGAGTGAACCAACGAACTTTGAAAAATAATTCATCAAATACTACATATAGACCCTTAATATAAGGACAAAGAAAAAGTGATGTGGAGAATCGTAGGACACACTTAGACATGCAAAACCTTAAAGATATAAATTTTCCATGGGACCACATGAACATATAAAATAATAATAATAAAAAAAGACACACACTAGTCCAAGGATTTTATATATTATTGGTGGGGTTTGTATCTTGATCATTAATATTGTTTAGTGATAGGTCATCCAACATAGTCACGACATTATCATTATTCCAATTTAGTAACTCAATCAATGAAGGACTTTCTGAAATGTCACTAGAGTAGTTCTGGGAGTTATTAATTTGAATTAATGTACCCATTGGGGGGATCTCTTCTGAAGGTTCCATTTGTGGTGTCATTGGAGAAGGCACTGAAGCATACAATGGAGGATCTATAATTGATGAAGGAATCATAGACGTTATTGTTGTTGAAGGCATGGACTTAGGGACAATGGATGTTGACCCCTCATCACCAATATTATTTTTTATTGCTTTACGTACCAGTTCAAGGTTCTTCTTGATCACGTAACTTAGATAGTTGAGATCGTAAGGCTCCATGTCTAAGGAAATAGTTTTTCCATTCAACACTTCATGCATCTCATTTGTAATTTCCTTTACCCTATTTTCCTTTTTTACCTTTAGTAAGTTTTTCTCTAACTTCTTGATTCTTTTTTCGGTGAATTCATATCTAGTCACCATATTTTTTTATCTCTCCGACGTTGCAAATTCTTTAAACTTTCGAAAGGTGTTGATTGAAACAGCATGATTGGGAAACACCTTAGGTTCATCACTATAAGGACTATAGATGATGACAGCCATTTCAACTTCACAGAGAGTCACGAGTTCTTCTGTCGTTTGCAACAACCCCATGTGTCTTTTCTTGTATGAAACTTTTCTATCAGTTTCATTTTCAATCAAAGAAAATATTACTTTGTTTCTAGACATGTCTAAAGAGGAGGAATATGAGGATGTATGTGTTTATTCAAGAATGACTTTATTGTTGTTCTTGTTCTTGTCTTTGCCTAAGATTGACCCTTATATTTATATGAAAAAAAAATTGAATTCTGAACTTTTTTTAGTAGTTTGAATTAGAGAATTTATTATCGTCAACAATACCTATTTAAATAAAGGTGTATAGAATTATATGTAGTTTTTGGATGTGATCTTATACCAGCCAATATTTTCTTATATGGAAAAGAATTAGTGTTGTTTTAATTTGAATAAGTAGTATCCACAAAACATGGTCATAAATTTATAGCAAATATATGTCTTATAGTATTACATTAATATTTTTTCCAATTTTTGAAGAAGTTATATTTAGTAGAATATTTATACTACTTTCAAATATTTTAAATATTAAATTTTACTTAATTGTCTTATTATTATAATATGATACGCACCAACCTATTGCATGACTCTCAATGAATTTTTTTTATTAGGTATGAGGTTAATCAATATTCCAGAATTGTAAAAAAAAAACCTAAGCAAAATAATGTTTTAATAGAAAAAATAAAAAAGATAAATATTCTTTTAAAGAAACGTTTTGTCACGACCTGATTTTTCGAATCATGATAATACCTATTATAACCCACCAGTAGGTACGATAACCTGTAACCTAGAACGTCAGGTAATGGGTAGAAGGATAGAAACAAAGCAAAAGCAAAAAAATTAAATATAGAAACAGAAGATAAAGCGGAAGAAAGCCAAAATATATATACAATAAGAGGATCCTTCCCGAACGTAGAAGTCACAAGCATAGAAATGCTAAACAAAACAGTAGAAGTCCCCAAAAGGACCCAAAATACAATAGCTTGTTCCAAATACAAAGAATTTCCTGGCTTGTTTAAGCCTTCAAGTACTTCTTGACTCTTACTTCCGTGGATGAAAGTCGTTTTCAGTAGACTATGTTGTAATGACCTCCAAGTCATTTTGTATTTATCTCACCTGTTCATCATATAAAACATTCTTAAAGTGTTCCCAAGAAATTTTAAGACTCGCTGGAACTAACAATTCGGTCACTTGGTCATTTGATTGATTTATATGTAAGTTTTAGTGTGCTAAGCTTTTGAAATTTTTACGATTAGTTTATATAAAGAGTTTCAGAAATGACCGTAGAATCCTATTCTGACAATTTCATCAACATTGTAATGGTCAATTTGGCTAGTAGCATGGTTGACGTGACTCACGAGTCTTTCAATAGGAGTTGGTGCTATTCGACATTTTAACATCCAAGTTAAGACCTAAGTTTGACTTTTGTCAAAATCTAAGTAGACGAGCTAAAATTAGAATTATGCGAGCTGAATTAGGTTCGAAAGGTTGAGTTTGGTCCAAAACGACCCGTTGTTTAGATCTTGAGGCATTCGGGCTAATTAAGAGCCCTTTGTGGATTTTGGCTTGAAATTAGGCTCAGTATGGGACCCATATTCTCTCAAGACGACCTCATATGGAAATTATTTTTTCTCCATTGAGTCCAAAATGTAATTTATAATTGGTTTCCATAACTCATTTGTATGTATAGTGTTCCGAAACAATCCTCTTTCTAGCTATGCGGCTTACTCCCCTAAGAATGGACTGGTTGGGTGGTCGACCTAGATTGATTGTCACGCTTGCGATGTGGGCTGGGAGTTGACTGGATATGATGGTTATTTTGGCTTGGAGCCCGAATTTAGGTTTTTGTTACTCTTCTCTTAGTGGACTTAGCTATTCTGCATACCTTTCTGGCTTACATGGATTCGTTCGAGTTTTGCTTAAACATGCACATGAGTGTACCTTATGGGCTTATGGAGGTCAAGATAGGTTTAGTTTAGCAGTACCTTTGTTTTTACTACTCATGTTATACTCTGCATATTTTCCGTGATGTAGGTCCTAGTAACAACTACTAGCGATGATTGCTTGTGTCATCTAATGTAGCATTTGGGTATTAGAGATGAGAATGAGCACTTGACATTTCGGATCACTATGTCTCTTTGTGTGCATATGTTAAGCTATTATTTTTCCTTTGAGACGGATTATTGTGTTTCACTTTTGGGACTTCTATTTTCATATAAGATAGCTTTGTACTCATGATTTCTAGTTTCTAGAAGGATTTTTTTTAAAAAAAATATAGTTTTTGGTTTTATTCCATTTATTTCTCATTCTTATTGCTAGTGTTATTTCTTTTTAGTTCTACCCTTATACTCATTTCTTGTCGTTCTGGGTACGGGTTGACTTACCTACTGGGCGGTTATATTAGTTGTCATCATGACTTTGGAAATTGGGTCTGGACAAGTAATATCTGATACTGTTGTATTTTCTTTATTCTTAGATTTAGAGTAGAATTTCATAAAACTTGATTAGTTTTTATATTATCTTAATACTTTTTCACATTTCAATATTTCCGATTTTACGAACAAAGAAGTAAAAATCAAACAAAAATATTAACTTACATGGTTGTGTTTCTACAGAGAAAACATTTTATATAATATATTTTAGTAAAGAATTTCATAGTTATATTCTCTACCTAAACTCCCTCATTTTTTTGTGAGGGTTCAATTCTCCACATCATAATCCCCTCCCCCAATTCTCCTTCCACACCCCAGTTTTTAATTTGTTTTTTCAAAAGTAAGCTCATCTTTTTTATGAGAAAAATTTAACCAATTAACAAATGTGATG
Source organism: Solanum stenotomum (assembly GCF_019186545.1). Lineage (NCBI taxonomy): Eukaryota > Viridiplantae > Streptophyta > Magnoliopsida > Solanales > Solanaceae > Solanum > Solanum stenotomum. Next base: position 33,935,464 of record NC_064289.1, on the reverse strand, counting down.
ATACAATTATCAATTTTTGGAATATAAAAATTAATTATAAACAATTAAATTAAACTAGAAGACATGAAGTTTTATAACTTAATAAAGCGAAAAAGTTAATGAATCTCTTACTTCACCTATTATTTCAAAATGGATTTTTTATAGGTCTTCTAGATAATTTTCTTTGTTGTTTAAATACATATTCAATTTTAGATGTGTTATTGTTGCACCATAAAAAGTTTAGAGTAAAATTTATTTAATACATGAATCAATTTGTTTAACTTTTGAAGTGCATGAGGTTTTTTTTTTTGGAAATTGTACGACCAACATGATTTGAACATTCACAACTATAAAAGCGCAAATAATTAAATAAATTACAAACTAGTACACATGTAAAATTTTCATATATATAATAAGTGAGTGAAATAACAAACTTTTTTTAAAAAAAATTCCTCAAACACGACATATAGACCCTTAATATAAGGACAAAGAAAAAGTGATGTGGAGAATCCTAGGACACACTTAGACATGCACAACTTTAACGACATAAATTTTCCATGGGACCACATGAACATATAAAACAATAATAATAAAAAGAGATATACACTAGTCCAAAGATTTTATATATTATTGGTGGGGTTTGGATCTTGATCATTAGTATTGTTTAGTGGTAGGTCATCCATCAAAGTCACGACATCATCATTATTCAAATTTAGTAACTCAATCAATGAAGGACTTTCTGGAATGTCACCAGAGTAATTCTGGGAGTTAATCGTTTGAACTAATGTACCCATTAGGGGGATCTCCTCTGAACGGTCCATTTATGGTGTCATTGAAGAAGGCACTGGATCATACAATGGAGGATCTATAATTGATGAAGACATCATAAAAGTCATTGTTGTTGAAGGCGTGGATTGAGGGACATTGGTTGTAGACCCCTCATCACCAACATTCTTTTTAATTGCTTCACGAACCATTTCAAAGTTCTTCTTGATGACGTAACATCGATCGTTGAGATCGTAAGGCTCCATGTCTAAGGAAATAGTTTTCCCATTCAGCACTTCATGCATCTCATTCATAATTTCCTTTACCCTATTTTCCTTTTTTACCTTTAGTAAGTTTTTCTCCAACTTCTTGATTCTTTTTTTGGTGAATTCATCTCTTGTCAGAATATTTTTTGATCTCTCTGACGTTGCCAATTCTTTAAACTTTTGAAAGGTGCTGTTGCAACATCATGATTGGGAAACACCTTAGGTTCATCACTATAACGACTATAGATGATGACAGCCATTTCAACTTAATAGAGAGTTATGAGTTCTTGTCCCTTTTTCAACAACCCATGTGTCTTTTATTGTATGAGACTTTTCTATTAGTTTCATTTTCAATCCAAGAAAATATGACTTTGTTTCTAGACATGGCTAAAGAGGAGGAATATGAGGATGTATGTGTTTGTTCAAGAATGACTTTGTTGTTGTCCTTGTCTTTGCCTAAGATTGACCTTTATATTTATATGACAAAAATTGAATTATGGACTTTTTTTAGTAGTTTGAATTAGAGAATTTTTTATTGTCAACAATAACTATTTTAGAATAAATTTAAATAAGGTTGTATCATCTTCAATTATAAGTAGTTTTTGGATGAGATCTTATACCAACCAAACTTTTTTAGTCAATCTGTTCTAACAAGGAAAAGAATTAGTGTTGTTTAAACTTGAATAAGTAGTATCCACAAAACATGGTCATAAATTAATAGCAAATATATGTCTTATAGTATTAGATTAATATTTTTTTCCAAATTTGGAAGAAGTTATGTTTAGTAGAATATTTATACTACTTTCAAATATTTTAAAAATTAAATTTTACTTAATTGTCTTTTTATTATTATATATGATATGCACCAACCTATTACATGACTCTCGATAAAAAAAATTTATATTAGTTTTGAGGTTAATCAATATTCCCGAATTGTAAAAAAAAACTAATCAAAATAATGTGTTAATAGAAAAAATAAAAAGATAAATGTTATTCTTTTAAAGAAACGTTTTGTCACGACCTAATTTTTTGAATCATGATAACACCTATTATAACCACAAGTAGGTACGGTAACCTGTAACTTAGAAAGACAAGTAATGAGTAGAAGGATAGAAACAAAGTAAAAGCAAAAATTTAAATATAGAAATAGAAGATAATGCATAAGTAAGCCAAAATGTATATACAATAAGAGGATCCCTCCCCGAACGTAGAAGTCACAACCATAGAAATGCTAAACGAAAGAATGGAAGTCCAAAAAAGGAACCAAAATACAAAGACTTGTCCCAAATACAAAGAATTTCATGGCTTGTTTAAGCCTTCAAGTACTTTTTGACTTTAACTTCCGCGGATGAAAGTCCTTTTTAGTAGACTATGTTGTAATGACCTTAAATTCATTCTGTATTTATGTCACCTATTCGTCATTTAAAACATTCTTAAAGCAATCCCAAGTAATTTTATGACTCGCTGGAACCAACAATTCGGTCACTTGGTCATTTGATTTATTTATATGTATGTTTTAGTGTCTTGAAGCTTTTGAAAAAATTTCGGCCAGTTTTAATTAAAAGTTTCAAAAATTACCTTAGAATCATATTCTGACAATTTCATCAACTTTGTAATTGTCAATTTGGGCTAGTAGAATGGTCTGCGTGACTCGCGAGTCTTTCAATACGAGTCGGTGCGATTGGACATTTTAATTTCCAAGCTAACACCTAAGTTTGACTCTTGTCAAAATCTGAGTAGACGAGCTCGAATGAGGATTGTTCCCGGTGAGTTAGGTTCGGTATGGGACCTATATTCTGTCAAAACGACCTCGTATGGAAATTTTGTTTCCTCCATTGAGTCCAAAATGTAATTTTTAATTGGTTTCCATATTTCATTTGTATGTACAGTGTTGCGAACCAATCATCTTTCTAGCTGCATGGCGTACGTCCCTAAGAATGAACTAGTTGGCTGGGCATTGATAGGATATGATGGTTATTTGGGCTTGGAGCCCAACTTTAGGTTAGTTTTACTCTTCTCTTAGTGGACTCAGCTATTTTGCATTCCTTTCGGGCATACAGGGATTCATTCGGGTTTGTCTTAAACATGAACATGACTGTACCTTATGGAGTTATGGAGGTCAAGTTTGGTTTAGTTTAGCAGTACCTTTGTTTTTAGTACTCATGTTATACTCTGCATCTTTTTCGTGATGCAGGTCCTAGTACCAGCTACTAACGATGATTGCGTGTGTCATCTTTTAACATCTCGCTAATTGAAAGAAGTAGAAAGAGTTAGAATTGAAAATAGTCATTTTAAGAAAGAATAAAATATCTGGAAATTTGGTAAATTTGTTAAGTTTTGTTAGTCATTTTAGGAAAGAATAAAATCTCTTTCATCCAGACAGGGTTTCTTGATCTTTTCTCATGTTTAGCTATCTAAAAACACTCTTAAACATCATGAGATCTTTCCTATCACAAATCACAATCCTTAAATCCATAATTCAATTCAAGGAAAGTTAAGAGTCAAGTCAAGAGAAGTTAAGAGTCAAGTTAAGAGAAGTTAAGAGCCAAGTCAAGCGAAGTTATAGAGTCTTCCAAATGTCTTTTACAAAAGTTTTCTTTGTTTTAAGACTTGAGTTTTGAGTTGAGTAAAGAGTAAAGTTTGAAGTTCATTTCTTCAAAAGAGTATATTGGGACTATGTATTCCCAAAGACTAAAATATTTTCACATTTAAAGAAGAAAGGAAACCTTGATTTCCAAAAAAGCCTTTGAGCTAATTTTTAGTTAAACAGTAAATGTTTTCACATTTATAGAAGAAAGGAAACCTTGATTTCCAAAGGAGTCTTTGAGCTAGTTTTCAATTAAAGCGTAAATGTTTTCACATTTGAGACAATTGAATTATCTTATGTTTGAGTACTTTTCTTAATGCTTAAAGTCTTCTACAGAGTAAGTAAGTCAGGCCAAGGGTTCGCTTGGGGCCAGCAATGATTCTCGAGTGCCAGTCCCTCCCAGGGTGTAGGCTTGAGGCGTGACAAACTTGGTATCAGAGTAAATAGTTCAAGAGTCCTAGGGAGTCTATGAAGTCGTGTCTATAGAGTCCTAGTTATCAGTATAAAGCGCGCGACATCTATATATAGGAGGTTGCAAGATTTAGGAAATTATCTCACTTCTTTCTCATTGATTTCGTGTAATAGAGTTCATCTCTATAAAGTTTCTTTCTAACTCATGCTTGTGCATAACCAATTGTGAGTTGGGCTATGTTTGAGAATGCCTTCATGGGATGCTTCTTTCCCTGTGAGTTAAGAGAGGCGAAGATAAGAGAGTTTCTCACACTTAAGCAGGATTCTTTGAGCGTTCATGAGTATGGGTTGAACTTCACCCAACTTTCCCGCTATGTTCCGGAGATGGTTGCAGATATGAGGAGTATGATGAATCTATTTGTTGTTGGGTTGTCTCGTCTATAAAGTAAGGAAGGTAAGGCAGCCATGCTAATATGTAATATGGACATCGCAAGGCTGATGATCCATGTGTAACAAGTTGAGGAGGACAAGTTGAGGGCTAGCGAAGTGTTTAGGAATAATAGGGCTAAGACATCAGGGGCTGAGTTCGGGCAGCTAAAGAGTAATGCGAACCGATCTTCTTTCCAACATAAGAAGAAGGAACCTGCTCCATCATCTTCTAGTGTACCTGCAACGAAGAAACAAATATGAGTACGATAGTCAGAATTCCCAGAATTTCAGAGCTAGACTTGCACAGTCACAAGGTAGTATGGCACAAGGGGGTACTAAGATTCCTGCATGTGCTAAGTATGGTAGGAACCACCCAGGTAAATGTCATGATGGCTCCACGGGTTGTTTCAAGTATGGACAAGAGGGTCACTTCATTAAAGAGTGCCCTAAGAATCGGCAAGGAAATGGGAATCAGGGCAGTAGGGCCCAATCTTCATCAATTGCTCCACCAGACAGGGCTGCACCTAGAGGAGCTACTTCCGGTATTGGTGGAGGAGAAAACCGCCTTCATGCGATCACTAGTCGGCAAGAGCAAGAGGATTTGCTAGATGTTATCTTTGGTATGATCGAAGTCTTTAACTTTAATGTTTATGCTTTGCTAGACCCAAGAGCGAGTTTATCCTTTGTAAATCCTTATGTTGATATGAATTTCGATGTAATTCCTAGGCAACTTAGTGAGCCCTTGAGTGTGTCTACACCTGTTGGTGAGTCTATTCTATCAGAAAGAGGCTATCGTGATTGTCCCATTTCCGTCAATCACAAAAGTACCATGGATGATTTAGTTGAGTTAGACATAGTCGATTTTGATGTCATTGCGAGTATGGACTGGCTTCATGCATGTTATGCGTCAATAGATTGTAGAACTCGAGTATTCAAGTTCCAGTTTCCAAATGAGCCAGTCTTAGAGTGGAAAAGTATTTCAACTATACCTAAGGGTCATTTCATTTCGTACCTTAAGGTAATAAGGTTAGTTTCCAAGGGGTGTGTCGATCACTTAGTTCGAGTTAATGACTCTAGTGTTTCGATACAACATATTCAGTCAGTTTCAGTAGTAAAAGAGTTTCCATAAGTCTTTCCAGATGATCGTCTCGGGGTCCCTCCTGAGAGAGAAGTAGACTTCGATATAGATATTCTTCCAGACACTCGTCCTATATCTATTCCGCCATACTGAATGGCACCAACAGAGTTAAAAGAGTCAAAAGAGAAGTTGAAAGATCTCCTTGATAAGGGTTTTATTCGACCAAGTATCTCACCTTGGGGTGCTCCGGTCTTATTTGTGAGGAAGAAAGATGGTTCCCTTAGGATGTGTATTAATTACACCTGTTTAATAGGATTACCATCAAGAACAAGTATCCTCTTCCGAGAATAGATGATCTCTTTTATCAGCTTCAAGGTGTTACTTGTTTCTCTAAGATAGACTTTAGAGCAGGATACCATCAATTGAGGGTAAGGGAATGTGATATTCCAACGACAGCATTCAGGACCCGTTATGGTCATTATAAGTTCCTAGTTATGTCCTTTTGTTTGACCAATGCGCATGCAACATTCATGGACCTTATGAATAGAGTATTCAAGCCTTGTTTAGATATGTTTGTTATTGTGTCCATTGATGACATACTAATATATTCAGGGAATGAGAAAGATCATGCTAGTCATCTCAGAATAGTTCTCCAAACTCTAAAGGATAGGGAGTTATATGCCAAGTTCTCTAAGTGTGAGTTTTGGCTTGAGTCTATGGCAGTCTTAGGCCACATTGTTTCCGGTGATGGAATTAGAGTTGACACTTAGAAGATAGAGGCAGTGCAGAATTAGCCAAGACCTACATCTCCAACTGATATTAGGAGTTTCTTGGGGTTGGCTAGATATTATAGAAGGTTCGTAGAGGGGTCTCATCTATTTTATCCCTTTTGACCAAGTTAACTCAGAAAACAGTTAAGTTTCAATAGCATGAAGCTTGTGAGAAAAGCTTTCAGGAGTTGAAAAAGAGGTTGACTACTGCCCTAGTGTTGACCTTATCAGAAGGTACTCAAGGTTTTGTCGTGTATTGTGACGCGTATATAGTTGGTTTGGGTTGTGTTTTAATGCAGAATGGCAAAGTTATAGCTTATACCTCCAGACAATTGAAAGTTTATGAGAGGAATTACCCAACCCATGATCTAAAGTTAGCTGCCATAGTAATTGCTTTGAAAATACGGCGCCATTATCTTTATGGTGTTCATGTGGATGTGTTCACTGATCACAAGAGTCTTCAGTATGTGCTTAGTCAGAAAGAGCTTAATCTCAGACAAAGGAGGTGGATAGAATTACTCAAGGATTATGATATGAGTATTCTTAATCACCCATGTAAGGCTAATGCTGTTGTTGATGCCTTGAGCAGGTTATCTATGGGCAGTACCACCCATTTTGAGGAAGATAAGAAAAAGTTAGCAAAAGAGGTGCATAGACTTGCACGACTAGGAGTTCGACTAATGGATTCCACAAAAGGAGGAGTAGTGGTGATGAATGGGGCTAAATCATCATTAGTGTCAGAAGTAAAAGAGAAGCAAGACCAATATCCTTTATTGCTTGAATTAAAGGCAAGTGTTCATAAACGAAAAGTGATGGCTTTTGAACAAGGGGAAGATAGTGTTTTGAGGCATCAAGGTAGATTGTGTGATTGATTTCAAGGGTAATTGGGATGATCACCTATCCCTCATTGAGTTCGCTTACAAAAATAGTTACCACTCTAGCATCCAAATGGCTTCTTATGAAGCTCGTTATGGGAGAAGATGCAGATCTCCTATTGGATGGTTTCAAGTTGGTGAAGCAGGGTTGATAGGACCAGATTTAGTTTATTAAGCTATCGAGAAAGTGAAAGTGATTCAAGTGAGGTTGTAAACAGGGCAAAGTCATAATAAATCCTACACTGATGTTAGGAGAAGAGAGTTAGAGTTTGAAGTATATGATTGGGTATACTTGAATGTTTCACCCATGAAGGGTGTTATGAAATTTGGTAAGAAGGGGAAGCTTAGTCCCCGGTATATTGGCCCTTACAGAATATCCAAGAGGATTGGCAATGTAGCTTATGAATTAGAGATACCACAAGAGTTAGCAGCAGTTCATTCGGTATTTCACATTTCCATGTTGAAGAAGTGCATGGGAGATCATTCACTTATCATACCAACTGAAGATATTGGGATCAAGGATAACTTATCTTAGGAAGAGATTTCAGTTCGAATTCTAGATCGCCAAGTTCTCAAGTTAAGGACTAAGTAAGTAGAATCAGTCAAAGTGCTTTGGAGGAACCAGTTTGTTGAGGAAGCTAGTTGGGAATCTGAAGAAGATATGAAGAAGAGGTATCCACATCTCTTTGAAATCGGAGAAATTCCAGATCAACGTACTAAATTTCTTCTTAGTACTCTTTAATTTATAAGTTGGCATGTTGTATTTGCATTGTTTGTTGGGTGTTTGAGATGAATGTAAGATGTTACACTCTTAGCCTAGTAAGAGTAATTTCATTCGATGATGAATGTTCCCAAGGGGAAGATATTGTAACATCTTGCTAATTGAAAGCACTAGAAAGAGTTAGAATTGGAAATAGTCATTTTAGGAAAGAATGAAAAATCAGGAAATTTGTTAAGTTATGTTAAGTTTAGGTTTTTGGTCAACTTCAAACGACCATAAATCTTAGCTCAGGTGATTTAGTGTGCTTCCAGATACCGTAGGAAATATTTTGGAATTATCTTTCCAACGCTGCTGAGTTTGTGCGATTCTGAGTTTGAATGAGTGAGGTATTCCCATTGGAAATTGGTTTGTTCAATTAAGGAAAGTCTAATTTGGGTTTTTGAAAGGCGTTGTGGTCTTTTCCATACCCCATGACTTAATTTCATTTTTGGTAATTAATTGGGGTCTAAACTAATAGGATTCAGTCTACGCTTTTACCATATTGAGTTAGGGTTTTAGAGAAGAGGAAAATAAGAGGAGAAAAGAGGAGAAGGAGCAAGAATCGTCAAGATCTTCAAGAATCGCTTGTGGATTTCGTCAATGGGTGATCCTTAGGAGGTATGTGAGTTCACATAGTGTTGGGTTCGTTCACCCAAGCGCCACACATGTTTATTTCAGTTTGATTTTCGTCCTAAAATATTGAGACTTTGATGTTCTTGAGTTACATTCTTGAATTGCTTTCGTTCTTGAATTTGGGATGAGATTGAGGGGTTCTTGAGAGTTTAAGGTCAATTTAAGAGTTGTGTTTTATTAGATTCTTGTGTACACATGTTGGGTATCTGAATCTAAATAGAATTTGGGAAAAGGAACCAAGTTTAGGTGAATTGGGGCTGGAAAACGAAGAGGGGAAAAGTCGGGCAAATCTAGGTACTAGGTTTGCATTGCGGAACTGTTCCTCAAGATTGACAAAGTTGTCTTCGCATCACGGAGCGGTCACAGACCGTTCTGCTTCAAAATTTATTTCGCGACGAAATAATTAAATGCATCTCTGCATTGTGGACTTGCTTTCCTGATAGCGATTTCTTGATTTTTTTCTCCTGTTTGACTATCTAAAAACACTCTTAAACATCATGTGATCTTTCCTATCACAAATCACAATCTTTGAATCCATAATTCAATTCAAGGAAAATCAAGAGTCAAGTCAAGAGAAGTTAAGAGTCAAGTCAAGAGAAGTTAAGAGGCAAATCAAGAGAAGTTATAGAGTCTTCCAAAAGTCTTTTACAAATGTTTTAACTTTGTTTTAAGACTTGAGTTTTGAGTTGAGTAAAGAGTAAAGTTTGAAGTTCATATCTTCAAAAGAGTAAATCGGGACTATGTATTCCCAAAGAGTAAAATGTTAAAGAACAAAGGAAATCTTGATTACCAAAAGAGCCTTTGAGCTAGTTTTCAGTTAAAGAGTAAATGTTTTCACATTTGAGGAAGAAAGTGAACATCAATTCAAAGAGTGCTTTTAAGCTAAGTTTTGAGTAATTATCTCAAACCAAAGAAAAAAGCTGTGTTTTTAAACATATGAGCTGTGTATTTTGGGAGTAGTATTGAGCACCGATATGGGGACGATTTTGAGTTTAGATAACTCACGTCTCCATAAACCGTGTAGCCATCATGGGTAGTAGAGGATCATACTTTTTAGATGACTCCTTAAGTGTTTTTTTAGCATAGACTAGTGGATCCACTTAGTTAAGACGTTCTATATGACGGCAAAGTATAGGATAGTTCTGGCAGCGTGGGCAAGATGATGTATCGCCACTTATGCTTATAGTGGTATTTGTCGGTTAGAGAAACTCTCACATAAACTATATTACTTTATTATATGAGTAAAGTTGAGTTTGTTGTTGCATTTTCTTTAATGAACTAAGATGTTTTCTACTATTTTAAAGGCTTTCTATATATTGCATGTGTTTTATTGTTTTATATTGAGTTAAGTTGTTCATGGGTTGAGTAAAGCCAATGTAAGTGTTTCTTTCAGTTCCTTTCAAGATTATGTCTTGTTTTAGATTTCCCCTCGCATACTCGTACATTCAATGTACTGATGCCATTTGGCCTGCATCTTTTAATGATGCAGACACAGGTAACCAAGATCAACATCCAGTGCATCGTTGATTCTAGCTAGTTGAGCTCAAGAGTTTGTTGGTGAGCTTCCTTACTTCCGGAGGATCCCTTTTTACAGCTTTTCAGTATTTAGTTCATTATGATGTCGTGGGTCTTGTTCCGACACTTATCTCAATTATTAGAGGCTTCGTATTTAGACAGTCAATTAGTTCATTTGTCTTTACTTTGTTATTGCCTTATGTTAAAATTTGAGTTGCCACATTGGATAAGTTAAATGTTTAATTCTAAAACATTTTGAGGTTAGTTTGAGACAGTTGAATTATCTTGCATTTGAGTTCTTTTCTTAATGCTTAGAGTCTTCTGCTGAGTAAGGCCAAGGTTTTGCTTGGGGCCAGCAATGATTCTCGAGTGCCAATCCCGCCATGATGTAGGCTCGGGGAATGACACATCCATTGAAATATTTGGGTATCAGAGATGAGGATGAGCACTTGTCATCTTGGATCAGTATGTCTCTTTGTGTGTCTATGTTAAGCTCTTATTTTTCCTTTGAGACGGATTATTGTGTTTCACTTTTGGGACTTCTATTTTCATATAAGATAACTTTGTACTCTTGATTTCTAGTTTCTAGGAGGATTTTTTTTTATGAATATAGTTTTTGGTTTTCTTCCATTTATGTCTTATTCTTCTTGCTAGTGTTATTTCTTTTTAGTTCAACCCTTATACTCATTTCTTGTCTTTCTGGGTACGGGTTGAGTTACCTACTAGCGGTTATACAAGTTGCCATCATGACTCGGTAAATTGGGTCGGGACAAGTAATATCCCATACTGTTGTTATTTCTTTATTCTTAGATTTAGAGTAGAACTTCATAACACTTGATTAGTTTTTATGATATCTTAATAATTTTTCATATTTCAACATTTCCTATTTTACGAACAAATAAGTAAAAATCGAATAAAAATATTAATTTATATGGTTGTGTTTCTATAGAGAAAACATTTTATATAATATATTTTAGTCTAGAATATCATAGTTATAGTCTCTACCTAAGCTCCCTGATTTTCTTGTGAGGGTTCGATTCTCCACGTCTTAATCCCCTTCCCGAATTCTCCTTCCACACCCTAGTTTTTAATTTGTTTTTTCAAAAGTAATGTCTTTTTTTTTATGAGAAAAATTTAACCAATGAACAAATGTGATGATACAATTATCAATTTTTGGATTATAAAAATTAATTATAAACAATTAAATTAAACTAGAAGACATGAAGTTTTGTAACTTAAGAAAGCCAAAAAGTTAATGAATCTCTTACTTCACCTATTATTTCAAAAATAGATTATTTATAGGTCTTCTTGATAATTTTCTTTAATGTTTAAATTCATATTCAATTTTATATGTGTTACTGTTTCACTCTAAAAATTTTAGAGTAAAAATTTATTTAATACTTGAATCAATTTGTTTAACTTTTGAAGTGCAAGAGTTTTATTTTTTTGGAAACTGTACCACCAACAAGATTTGAATATTCACAACTATAAAAGTCCAAATAATTAAATAAATTACAAACTAGTACACATGTATATTCTTCATATATTTAATAAGTGAGTGAAATAACAAACTTTGAAAAATAATTCATCAAACATGACATACATACCCATAATATAAGGACAAAAAAAAAGTGATGTGGAGACACTTAGACTTGCAAAACTTTAAAGACAAAAACTTTCCATAGGACCACATGAACATATAAAACAATATTATAAAAAAGAGACACACACTAGTCCAAAGATTTTATATATTATTGGTGGTGTTTGGATCTTGATCATTAATAGTATTTATTGATAGGTCATCCGGCAAAGTCACGACATCATCATTATTCCAATTTAGTAACTCAATCAATGAAGGACTTTCTGGAATGTCACTAGAGTAGTTCTAGGATTTATTCATTTGAATTAATGTACCCATTGGGGGGATCTCGTCTGAAGGTTCCATTTCTGATGTCATTGGAGAAGGCACTGGAGCATACAATGGAGGATTTATAATTGATGAAGGAATCATAGAAGTCATTGTTGTTGAAGGCGTGGATTGAGGGAAAATGGATGTAGACCCCTCATCACCAACATTCTTTTTCATTGCTTCATGTACTAGTTCAAGGTTCTTCTTGATCACATAACTTAGATCGTTGAGATCGTAAGGCTCCATGTCTAAGGAGATAGCTTTTCCATTCAACACTTGATGCATCTCATTTGTAATTTCCTTTACCCTATTTTCCTTTTTTACCTTTAGTAAGTTTTTCTCCAACTTCTTGATTCTTTTTTCGGTGAATTCATCTCTTGTCAGCATATTTTTTGATCTCTCTAACGTTGCAATTCTTTAAACTTTCGAAAGATGCTGATTGCAACACCATGATTGAGAAAAAACTTAGGTTCATCACTATAAGGACTATAGATGATGACAGACATTTCAACTTCACATAGAGTCATCAGTTCTAGTGCCTTTTTCAATAATCCTATATGTCTTATCTTGTATGACACTTTTCTATCAGTTTCATTTTCAATCAAAACAAATATTACTTCTTTTCTAGGTATGGCTAAAGAGGAGGATTATGAGGATGTATGTCTTTATTCAAGAATAACTTTGTTGTTGTTCTTGTTCTGGTTCTAGTCTTTGCCTAAGATTGACCCTTATATTTATATGAAAAAAAAGACTTATGAACTTTTTTGAGTAGTTTGAATTAGAGAATTTTTTATTGTCAACAATAACTATTTTGGAATAAATTTAAATAAAGGTGTATCATCTTGAATTATATGTAGTTTTTGAATGTGATCTTATACCAGCCAATCTTTTCTTATAAGGAAAAAAATTAGTGTTGTTTTAATTTGAATAAGTAGTATCCACAAAACATGGTCATATTTTTATAGTAAATATATGTCTTATAATATTACATTAATATTTTTTCCAATTTTTGAACAAGTTATATTTAGTAGAATCTTTATACTACTTTCAAATATTTTAAATAATAAATTTTACATAATTATGTTATTATTATTATTATATGATACGCACCAACCTATTGCATGACTCTCAATGATTTTTTTTATTACGTTTGAGGTTAATCAATATTCCAAAATTGTAAAAGAGAAAAACCGTAAGCAAATAATGTGTTAGTAGAAAAAATAAAAATGATAAATGTTATTATTTATAGAAACGTTTTGTCACGACCTGATTTTTTCGAATCATGATAACACCTATTATAACCCACCAGTGGGTACGGTAACTTGTAACCTAGAACGTCATGTAATGGGTAGAAGGATAGAAACAAAGCAAAAGCAAAATATTTAAATATAGAAACAGAAGATAAAGCGGAAGAAAGCCAAAATATATATACAATAAGAGGATCCTTCCCGAACATGGAAGTCACAAGCATAGAAATGCTAAAGAAAAGAGTAAAAGTCCTAAAAAGGACCCAAAATTCAATGACTTGTCCCAAATACAAAGAATTTACTGGCTTGTTTAATCCTTCAAGTACTTCTTGACTTTTACATCCGCGGATGAAAGTCCTCTTTAGTAGACTATGTTGTAATGACCTCCTGGTCATTTTGTATTTATGTCACCTGTTCATCATATAAAACATTCTTAAAGCGATCCCAAGTAATTTTAAGACTAGCTGGAACGAACAATTTGGTCACTTGATTGATTTATATGTACCTTTTAGTGTTTTAAGGTTTTGAAATTTTTATGGTCAGTTTAGATAAAAAGTTTCAGAAATGACCTTAGAATCCTATTCTAACAATTTTATCAACATTGTAATGGTCAATTTGGATTAGTAGCATGCTAAGCGTGACTCACGAGTCTTTCAATACGAGTTGGTGCTATTGGACATTTTAACTTTCAAGCTAAGGCCTAAGTTTGACTTTTGTCAAAATCTAAGTAGAGTTTGGTCCAGAACTACCCGTTGCTTAGATCTCGAGGCATTTGGGCTAATTTAGAGCCCTTTGTGGATTTTGGCTTGAAATTAGGTTCGGTGTGGGACCCATATTCTGTCAAGACAACCTCGTATGGAAATTATGTTTTCTCCATTGAGTCCAAAATGTAATTTATAATTGGTTACCATATCTCATTTGTATGTTCAGTGTTCCGAACCAATCCTCTTTCTAGCTGCGCAACTTACGGCCCTAAGAATGGACTGGTTGGCTGGGCGACCTAGATTGATTGAAACGCTTGCGATATGGGATGGGAGTTGACTGGATATGATGATTATTTGGGATTGGAGCCCGAATTAGGTTTCTGTTACTCTTTTCTTAGTGGACTTAGCTAATTTGCATACCTTTGGGGCTTACATGGATTCGTTCGAGTTTTGCTTAAACATGAACATGAGTGTACATTATGGGCTTATGGAGGTCAAGTTAGGTTTAGTTTAGCAGTACCTTTGTTTTTAGTACTCATGTTATACTCTGCATCTTTTTCGTGATGCATGTCCTAGTACCAGCTACTAGCGATGACTGCTTGTGTCATCTAATGTAGCATTAGGGTATCAGAGATGAGGATGAGCACTGGGCATTTTGGATCAATATGACTCTTTGTGTGTATATGTTAAGCTATTATTTTTCCTTTGAGGGGGATTATTGTGTTTTACTTTTGGGACTTCTATTTTCATATAACATAGCTTTGTACTCATGATTTCTAGTTTCTAGGAGGATTTTTTATTTTATAAATATAGTTTTTGGTTTTATTCCGTTTATTTCTTATTCTTATTGCTAGTGTTATTTCTTTTTAGCTCTACCCTTATAATCACTTCTTGTCATTCTGGGTACAGATTGACTTACCTACTGGGCGGTTATACTAGTTGTCATCATGACTCGGGAAATTGGGTCAGGGCAGGTAATATCTAATACTGTTGTTTTTTCTTTATTCTTAAATTTAGGGTAGAATTTTATAACACTTGATTAATTTTTATCTTATCTTAATAATTTTTCATATTTCAACATTTCCTATTTTATGAACAAATAAGTAAAAATCAAATAAAAATATTAACTTACATGGTTGTCTTTCTATAGAGAAAACATTTTATATAATATATTTTGGTCTTGAATATCATAGTTATAGTCTCTACCTAAGCCCCGTCATTTTTTTGTGAGGGTTCAATTCTCCACATCATAATCCTCTCCCCCAATTCTCCTTCCACACCCCAGTTTTTAATTTGTTTTTTCAAAAGTAATGTGTTTTTTTTTATGAGAAAAATTAAACCAATGAACAAATGTGATAATACAATTATCAATTTTTGAATTATAAAAATTAATTATAAACAATTAAATTAAACTAGAAGACATGAAGTTTTATAACTTAATAAAGACAAAAAGTTACTGAATCTCTTTCTTCACCTATTTTTCAAATTAGATAGTTTATAGGTCTTCTTGATAATTTTCTTTAATGTTTAAATTCATATTCAATTTTAGATGTGTTATTGTTTCACCCTAAAAAGTTTAGAGTAAAAATTTATTTAATACATGAATCAATTTGTTTCACTTTTGAAGTGCAAGAGGTTTTTTTTTGGAAACCATACCACCAACAAGATTTGAATATTCACAACTATAAAAGCACAAATAATTAAATAAATTACAAACTAGTACACATGTAAATTTTTCATATATTTAATAAGTGAGTGAAATAACAAACTTTGAAAAATAATTCATCAAACACGACATACAGACCTTACATATAAGGACAAAGAAAAAGTGATTCGGAGAATCCTATGACACACTTAGACATGCAAAACTTTAAAGACATAAATTTTCTAGGGGACCACATGAACATATTAAACAATAATAATAAAAAGAGACACACACTAGTCCAAGGATTTTATATATTATTGGTGGGGTTTGGATCTTGATCATTAATATTGTTTAGTGATAGGTCATCCAACAAAGTCACGACATAATCATTATTCCAATTTAGTAGCTCAATCAATGAAGGACTTTCTGGAATGTTAATGTACCCATTGGGAATAGTTTTGGAAATTATTCATTTGAATTAATGTACCCATTGGGGGATCTCCTCTGAAGGGTCCATTTGTGGTGTCATTGGAGAAGGCACTGGAGCATACAATGGAGGATCTATAATTGATGAAGGCATCATAGAAGTCATTGTTGTTGAAGGCATGGATTGAGGGACATTGGATGTAGACCCCTCACCACCAACATTCTTTTTCATTGCTTCACGTACCAGTTCAAGGTTCTTCTTGATAACGTAACTTAGATCGTTAAGATCGTTAAGCTCCATGTCTAAGGATATAGTTTTTCTATTCAACACTTCATGCATCTCATTCGTAATTTCCTTTACCCTATTTTCTCCAACTTCTTTATTCTTTTCTCGGTGAATTCATCTCTTGTCATCATATTTTTTGATCTCTCTGACGTTGCCAATTCTTTAAAATTTCGAAAGGTGTTGATTACAGCACCATGATTGGGAAACACCTTAGGTTCATCACTATAAGGACTATAGATGTTGACAGCCATTTCAACTTCACAGAGAGTCATGAGTTCTTGTGCCTTTTTAACAACCATATGTGTCTTTTCTTATATGAGACTTTTCTATCAGTTTCATTTTCAATCAAAGAAAATATTACTTTAATTCTAGGCATGGCTAAAGAGGAGGAATATGAGGATGTATGTGTTTGTTCAAGAATGACTTTGTTGTTGTTCTTGTATTTGGTTAAGATTGACCCTTATATTTATATGAAAAAAAATTGAATTCTGAATTTTTTTGAGTAGTTTGAATTAAAATTTTTTTTATCTTGGAATAAATTTAAGTAAGGATGTATCTTCTTGAATTATATGTAGTTTTTGGATCCGATATTATACTAGCCAAACTTTTTGAGTCAATCTTTTCTTATAAGGAAAAGAATTTGTGTTGTTTAAATTTGAATAAGTAGTATCCACAAAACATGGCCATAAGTTTATAGCAAATATATGTCTTAAAGTATTACATTAATATTTTTTCCAATTTTGGAAGAACTTATATTAAGTAGAATATTTATACTACTTTCAAATATTTTAAAAATTAAATTTTACTTCATTGTATTTTTATTATTATATGATACGCACCAACCTTATAACATAACTCTCAATGAAATTTTTTTCTATATTAGTTTTGAGGTTAATCAATATTCCAGAATTGTAAAAAACAAAACTATTCAAAATAATGTGTTAATAGAAAAAATAAAAAGATAAATGTTATTCTTTTAAAGAAACATTTTGTCATGACCTGATTTTTCGAATCATGATGACACCTATTATAACCCACTAGTAGGTACGGTTACCTGTAACCTAGAATGACAAGTAATGCGTAGAAGGATAGAAATAAAGCAAAAGCGGAAATTTAAATATAGAAACTAAAGATAAAGCGGAAGCAAGCCAAAATATATATACAATAAGTGGAACCCTCCCAGAACGGAGAAGTCACAATTATAGAAATGCTAAGCAAAAGAGTAGAAGTCCCAAAAAAGGACCCAAAATACGAAGACTTTCATGGCTTGTTTAAGTCTTCAAGTACTTCTTGACTTTTACTTTCGCGGATGAAAGTCCTTTTAGTAGACTTTGTTGTAATGACCTCGAGGTCATTTTGTATTTATGTCACCTATTCATCATTTAAAATTTTTTTAAAGCAATCCCAAGTAATTTTATGACTTGCTGGAACTAATAATTCAGTCACTTGGTCATTTGATTGGTTTATATGTAAGTTTTAGTGTCTTGAAGCTTTTGAAATTTTTACGAATCAGTTTTGATAAAAAGTTTCAGAAATGACCTTAGAATCCTATTATAACAATTTCATCAACTTTATTGTAAGGATCAAATTTGGCTAGTAGCATGGTCGGTGTTACTTGCGGGTCTTTCAATATGAGTGTGTCAGGACCCAACCCACCGGACCGTGCAGGCACCTACTCTAACACCTAAGTAGGAGAACCCTCAACTCCCAATAATTGACATCATGCGGAAAATTAAGAAAACGGACGAATTAAGAAATTTCACGTAAGTTCTCATAGAACAAGAGTTTTAAACGACTCAAAGTTAAGACTTGTAAAGTAATTAACACCCCCAGGGATCTTGTCTAAGCATGTACAAGAGATACTAAGAGTACAAAGTAAAACATAATAACGAAAAGACACAACTTCCATCATGCAAAAGGAAAATACAAGCTGTTGGAGATTTTCCTTCATCTTCACCTATGAAACATCACTGATCTAGCAACCAGACTATGCCCAGAAGGCATAGCAAGAGTAATATTAGTACAACCACATGTACTAGTAGGTTTCATCGGTTAACCCGAATACCCACCGCATAATATAATAAATCAATTGATTAACCATGCAATAAAACTAATCGCTCCTCTACCTTTATATTTTGCCTACCCTTTCCATTCCGAATATTAATATCATACTAGTTCACTTGCCTCTAACCCCTTACTCGCTTCTTCCGTGATTCCACTTAATCTTTCTATCCCCTAAGGAAGTTTCGGATATACTACTACAAACCTGTCAAACTACTCACGATACACCCTTACGTTTTCCTCCTCTCTACTCAACCTATGACCTAACATTACGCCTATCAAGGCTTACTATCTGTTTATATTACTATCCCCTAACCTCAACAACAATACCCATGACAACATTCTGAATAACAATAATAACACCCGGATCCTTAGTTTCCCCTTACCGTACTACAACCCGATTTGGGACTCTACCATTCACAATTCATTACACAACCATATATCTCCAAATAACTTACAACATCGCAATCCCCACATATGAGAACATAATGTACAATCCACCAATCATTTCAAGAAACATGCCCATTTCCACATTATCATTAATAGGAGCAATTACACATATATGGAAAGTCAATGGTCCTCTCATGGAACCCAAGCCCAAACTGTTAGTGTGCCGGATCGTGGCACCCGTTCCAATATAATGTTTATCTCGGTACGTCACATCCAATCCCAGTTACTGTGTCGAAACGTAGCACTTGATCCAATGCAAGTTAGCGTGTCAGTACGTGACACCTGATCCCATGCAAGTTAGCGTGTCAGTACGTGACACCCGATCCTATGCATCACAATACAAGCACAATCACATCCATAATGTACAATACTCACATCATATAGTCAAGTACTTAAGTTCCTGGCATGTATTATTCATAATCAATTCGTTAGGTTCGTTACTACTGTTATACTTTGCTTATACACACATACATATCATACATCCACCAGTCAAAACATCCCACAAAATAGGAAGTAACAACACTTCCCAAACCCTAACTCACAAAAATAGAGCCTTCGTCTAAGGTGTACGACTAATGTCAAACTTAGGAATATATGTATAATCAACCCTTTCCTAGTACACAAAAAGCCTATGCATGAATTTTACCGTCAATTTCAACATACTACGCATTGAATAACTGATTTATAACTACTCAATAAATAAACCTAGACTACCTGGGCGCCAAGAAACTCCACGTAATTTATATCTTCAATTCTAGTTTTCCAGATGGAAAGACGGTGAATTTGGCCAAGAATCCACACGTTACTAATCTCCTTACGCTAGAACTCTCTTCCTCCTTCTTTCCCAAGCCTAGAGCAGCTTTTGCAAGGTTTCTGGGGTGATTTACATCTAATTTAGGTGTTTTTGGAAGAAGGGGAAAATAGGATTTCACGTTATTTACATTTAGTCTCGCCTATCTCGCTCTAGCGGCTAGTTATCTCTCCGTGGCGCTGCCGCCCTAGCGGCATCTTTCCCGCCTTGGCGGGATAGTGGCCCCAGTATTTTCTAGAAGTTTTGCTTTTCCTAAATAACGACGGTTCGGGTTGTTATAATAGATACCAATTTACCCCTCATTCTTCCATGAATGAATAGTGAATGGATCATTACGCATCCTATATCGGAGTGCTTTTAAACTAATGAACTGATGCATTACTAAATCACTACGGATGGTGACTTTTAAAAATTTCAAACAGGAAAGGTGCTATACTCAAATGGTCAGTTAGGAATTTGAGGCAACACACGAAGAAACGAATGCGTCCAACTCACACAGCCTAATCCCGCCAGGGCGGCAGCCCTTCCACTGAGTAGGGGCTGCTGTGGCGAGGGATCTCCCATTGTGGTGGGAGATCGAAGGCAGTAATGGGGGAAAAGAAGATCATTTCTTCATTTATCCCTAAACTCACCCCCAAACTAGGAAACACTCTCAGTCACTTCGCTCTGGACGTCAAAATCAAGGTAAATTTCTTATTTCTTATGATTTTTACTTTAATACTTACCTAACTACGATTGCATGACGACTAATTGATCGAATTAAAATGGTTTTTGGGAAGTTATTCAAAATTTAACTTATTGCTAGTTTGATAGATAAAAGTAGCATGGATACTTCCCTTACGTCCCCAACGTTTCCACAACGTCCTGGCGTATTATTTTCGTGAAAATACCGTCTAATCGGTATCAAAATGGGTGGGGGAAGTTGAAAAGTCTCTTGATGAAAAAATTGGATTCGAACACTATTTAGGGTTTTTTTTTCCTAAAATGATTGCATATTTAGGTTCTAGGATACTTAATTGGCTCTGATCTACTGAAATTCTGTTGGAAATGAGGGTTTTGGGATGAAGAGGTGCCATTATCGCGCCTGGAGTGCGTCCCAGATGAAGGCCACTCTGGCGACCTTCATCCCGTTGTGGCGGCCTCCATCATCCCACTCTGGTGGCCTCCATCATTCCGCTCTAGCGGGAATTTGGCCACTCTGGCGGGACCTACGGAAATAGTGACCTGGTCCCTTTAAGGCTAGAATTTTTTTTTCTGTTACCCTAGATATTTTCTAATCCTATTGAGTTCTAATGTATACTTTTCAACTTTTGCAGGCTTCTTTAAATGACTGGTGCTAACGAGGAAAATCTCTCTTTCGTTTGGTTTCCTGATAGTGCTAGTCGGGAATGGTACCATGACCACTAGAACACTAAGTTTTGTTATGCGCGGGGTTTTCATTTTCTAAATTTGGATGAGAAGGCGCCTGCCTTTCATGCTCGGGTTGTGGAGTTTGGTTGGGCTCCATTGAAAGAGGCTCCCCCTGCTGCGCGTTCCACCTGGGTAAGGGAGTTCTACGTTGTCCTACCTACTGTTCGCTGGGACGATCCTCACCCCACTATCTGCATTCGGGGAGTCAACATCCCCTTGAACGCTCCATCCATTTATGACATACTCGAGGTACCCGAGGTTCGCAACACAGTGTACGAGGCTAAGTTGCGGGAGATGGACTTAGGCTGGTTGCGGGATACGCTGCTGGAGCCTACGCACTAGGACAGGGTTTACTGGGCTACTACAGAGGACTCACTAGCACTAACTGGTCACCTGATTCTAAGAGGTGGCTACACTTGGTTACCAGGAGGATTCGCCCATTGGGCAACCATACCGACGTGACATTTCCTCGGGATTTGGTGGTGGCGTGCGCGATACAGTGCATAGGGCTAAACGTGGGTGCACATATTTGTAACGACTCAGAAAATGATAGGTTAAGCAAGAGCCTATGACTTTGTGTTGACTTTATAATGAGGTTCTATGAGGGGTTTTTATGTAATTTCGTTTTAATTGTGTTACATCCGACAATTTAAAATGAATATGAAGTAGCTTGAAATTGGAAGTAGTCACTTTTGGAAAAAGTTCAGAACCTGGAAATTTGGTTAAGTGTGGGAAATCAGTGAGTTTTTGGCCAACTTTGAGCAGTCATAACTCCTGTCTCAGGATGATCCAGGAGTATTTCCAGTTATGTATGGAAAGCCCTTGGAACGATCTTTCCAACGTCACCGAGTTTTCTCGATTCCGAGTTCGTATGAGCGAGTTATGCCCTTTGAAAGTTGGGCAGTTAGCAAGGAGTCCGTCCGGAAATTTAAGGGCATTTTGGTCTTTTCACAAATCTTTTCTTTTGAGGTTATATTATTGTGTTAGGCTGATTGTGGATCATTTTTGTTCCATTTTAAAAGAGTAAGAGTTAGGGTTCTTGAGTGAAGAAGAGAAGAAGAGGGGAAGAAGAAGAAGAAGAAGTTGGAGCTAGGATTGAAGATTTTGAGTTCTTTCTTCTTCAATTCTCGTGGGTTTTCAACTTAGAGGTATGGGGATCCTTTATCCTTGATTATTCTTCCTTTCAAGGAGCTCAATTCAAATGATTCAAAGTTCTTCCAAAAACACAAAAATCCTAATTTCGATTCTAAGCATGGGTTCTTGCATTAAATGATTTTTTTTGATGATTTACGTTATTAATGGTGTCTATTGATGGTTTTAAGAAAGAAATTTCCATGAACCCATGTCTTGGCAAGTTTCCTAAAGTTGGCTTATGAAGTGGGTTTATTATTTATGATTGAATGATGATGGAAGTATGCTTGGATTGAGTTGAATAGTTGACTTCTATTATTATCTATGCTTATCTATTGTGAATTGTTGGAGAGTTGAGGAATGGTGATTGTGGCTTGGGAAAAAGGGTAAGTGGACCTAACTTCATTGTTAAGGTAGAATTGATATAGAATTGTGATAGATTGATGTGTGATCCACTTATGGTGGAGGTGTTTACTTATTGAATGTATTGTGTTTATGGCCTTGGAGGCATTATATGAGGAATTGAAGTGTTGACATGATATCATATATGTGAATGTGATGTGAAGGACTTGAATGAGAATCAAATGAAGTAAAGGCAATCATGTTGTGAATATAAAGGTGTTCATGTGATCTCAAGGTGATCTTGTTTAAAGTGTTATTGTATTGTGATTGAAAGTGTGTCCTCTATTATTGTTCATATGTGATGATGATGGAATGTGAAGGATCTTTATAATGTGATGTGTGTCTTGACTTGGTAGACTTAGGTGCCTCTTCTTGATACATTAGAAGCTTTGTTGAATATGAATCGATAGGATATGGCATTCCTTTCGGATGTAAGTGACGAAACCTGTTTTTGAGCTGGATAGTGTTTGGTATTTTAGGCATATCTCTTGCTCTAGAACTTAGTTTGCAGTGAATAAATATGATTTGGAAAGCTAACTCGTATACCTACAACTTTTATGTTTATGTAAAATTCTAATTTAACTGTTATGGATACGAAATATGGGACGCAACATAGGGCAAGTTCTGCCCAGATTCCGAGAATTGAAATCCTGCATGACCAGCGGCTAGTGTCTTGACTATATCTTTTTGTACAAAATATATTTTGCGGTGATCCTTGTTTGTTTGCAACCCTAAGAGATGTATCTACATCTTTCATGAAGGTTATAAAGTCTAGTTCTGCCATTTTCCTTTTCAAATCTAAGATGCAACATGAGGTACTAGGCTGGCCAGATTCACTGTTTTGGGAGCATAGTTGTATTTGTACATGCTAGGCTTACTTATGATGATGATCCTATTTTACGTCAACATTACTGAGCTAATAGAAGTTAAATAAGTTATGTAATTGTATTTCTAAGGTTGATATACTCGTGAACAAGTTGAGGTATGTGGGTTTGATTGTGGAAACCTTCCTTTCCACAAGTCCAACCATTTATCCTCTATTTCTACTTCAAGTTTATGGGTCCTTATGATTATTTATGAACTCTTGAATTATGGAATTACTACTACACATCCTATTATGGTCTATTTTGCATATTATCATGAAATGGAATTATTATGTGATGTTTATGGTTTTCATGCTTCCATGATCAAATTATGAAGGTTGATATATATGTATGTTGTTGGTGGGCTGATTTATATGGATTTTGGAATTGGTTGGACTTAGTATTCTTGAAATACAAGATTTCATTTACATGAACAATAGCCCACCTTGTGTTTGATAAAATGCCCATTTATAGAATTCTTAGGAAATGGAAGGTCCAATGTACGTCCTATGAATCGGATGGTTATATAATTACTGAAATGATGATGAAATGGACACATGTATATTGTTTTCTCTATATAAGTGTTGTGAGTCGACCAAGCCTAGTACGGGGGGTAGTAGGCCCGTATAACCATATCGAGGGGTTGGTACCTTGGTTGCCTAGTACGGGGGGTAGTAGGCCCGTATAACCATATCGAGGGGTTGGTACCTTGGTTGCCTAGTACGGGGGGTAGTAGGCCCGTATAACCATATCGAGGGGTTGGTACCTTGGTTGCCTAGTACGGGGGGTAGTAGGCCCGTATAACCATATCGAGGGGTTGGTACCTTGGTTGCCTAGTACGGGGGGTAGTAGGCCCGTATAACCATATCGAGGGGTTGGTACCTTGGTTGCCTAGTACGGGGGGTAGTAGGCCCGTATAACCATATCGAGGGGTTGGTACCTTGGTTGCCTAGTACGGGGGGTAGTAGGCCCGTATAACCATATCGAGGGGTTGGTACCTTGGTTGCCTAGTACGGGGGGTAGTAGGCCCGTATAACCATATCGAGGGGTTGGTACCTTGGTTGC
Source organism: Solanum stenotomum (assembly GCF_019186545.1). Taxonomy (NCBI): domain Eukaryota; kingdom Viridiplantae; phylum Streptophyta; class Magnoliopsida; order Solanales; family Solanaceae; genus Solanum; species Solanum stenotomum. The sequence goes on along the minus strand of NC_064289.1, from coordinate 33,910,986 downwards.
CTAGTACGGGGGGTAGTAGGCCCGTATAACCATATCGAGGGGTTTGTACCTTGGTCCCTAGCTCGGGGGGTGGTAGGCCCGGGTAACCACATTGAGGGGTTTGTACCTCTTTCGCCTCTCCAAGGGGGTGGTAGGCCTTGGAAATACTATATTGATGGTCACTCACCACACATGTACTATGCCCCACTAAATATGATTTATTTTATGTAAGCATCATTATACATATCATCTCATTAATATGCTATCTATCGGGTATGATTATGCACTTTGCCTATAAAGTCCTTATCTAAGGTAATCTTGGGGAACACTTAAGTGTGCTTGAAGAGGATTGTGTGGGCGGTCACTTCTTGTCTCACTCAAGTGTGTCTTAAGGTTATATTAGGTAGAGGTCCTATGGTAATGAAATGACATGTGTCCTTCTAAAGTTAAGCATGGGTTGTATATGGATTTATGTTAAGTATATGTATGGTTGGCTATGGTCTTATATGTTAATGTTGACTTGTATTATGTCTCTTATACTTGTAAAGGAAAGGTTTTATCAAAGGACATGAAAGCATACATTTCTTGTAAATGTCCGTTGTGCATATTTTCTTGCATGGTGTCCATACTTAGTACTTAATTGTGCAAACCCCTTTCTTTCGCTTTTTGACTAAAGTGTAGGGATTTGGAGATGGTGATATGTCATGGCTACTTGATAGGTTTTTAAGAGTTGAAGATGAAGACTTGGTGAGTCCTCATAGATTCGAGGGCAATAACCAACATGTTCTTTTTATTTCTCTCTGGTATTTGCTTAAGTTTTGAGTGGGCTTAGTCCCAATGTTATATTCAAGTATTAGATGGTTTTGAGACATATTGTATAAAGTCTAGAAAGTCTTCCGCTTGCTATTTATTGAAAGTATCTTCGTGTGTGAAGAAAGTTTTTAATTCCTTATGGTTTTGGTGTCTATGCGATGAATGAATGCTAAGAGGCTTGTATTAGACCTCTTCGAGGTCGAGTACGCCGGTTACGACTAGGGGGTGCTCCCGGGTCGTGACAATATTATTTTAGAATGGAAGGTTTTCTATCGAGGTAATAAAAATGCATTCATCCTTCCTGGACTGGTGACCGCACTGTGCAGGCGAGCGGGAGTGCCACTCATGGACAATGACGAGGTACTCCCCATGGACCCCCCCCCCCTTTTTACCCTCTTTTAATTAGGCATGGTTCTACCTCCAGGAGCAAGAGAAAGAGGACAGACAGGACAACACCAGTCATGCAACTACTGAGGCAGACCACGATGGAGGGGAAGATGATGAGGCAGACGATGCCCTTCCTACCCAGGCCCCGTTTTCCAGTGCTCGTGCGAAGGAGGATCTGGCGACCATCCGGTGAAAATTTTGGGGCTCCCGGGCTAGTACCTCGACTTCCATTCCACCCACCACTGCCCTTGAATTGGAGATACTCCGTTGCAGCTGCAATGGTAGAAAAAGAAGAACTTGTAGAGATATTGTCTGCTGGGCAGGATGTGGAAGACTCTTAAGGTCATTTTTTTGTGCGTCTCCCCTAGAAGAAGTTTCCCACGCTTGAGCCGGAGGACTTCTGGGAGTTTTCTTGGTTGAGTGATGTTTGGGTTGGTGAGACAACACCAGAGGACATGGGGTCCGACAACGACACTTCCCATTCACATGGTTATTGATCGGGTTTCTGCCTCTCTTGGGAATGTATTGAACAATACTTTATTTTATCTTTTCGTTTTCCTTAATTTATGTACGCACATGGATGCTGGTTTTCAAAATTGTTATATAAAATGATCAAGATTATAACTTACTATTTTGTTGCTGGGTACTGGCTAAATTGCAGAGATTGATTCAGACACGATTCGAGGTCCATAAGTTTGACTAGGGACAACAGGGGAGATAGGGCTGAGATTCTGTCTCCCCCTGTCTCTCTCTGGCGGGAGGAATCCTGCACTAGCAGCCTCGCCTTGGCGGGAAAAATCCCGCCCCAGCGGCCTTAACGAAAATAGAACCCTACCAACAATTTTCTGGGGTGCTTCTCCTTTCTAAATTTCCCATAGATTACCAGGCTATACTAAGCATTTTAGGGTAATACGCTTAGTACGGAGGGGTAACATCTACTCCGGGTCAACGCAACGATACCCACCCTAGACTCATTCTCATTAATTTGACACCGGCACCCACACATCACCAGGATATGCCCAGACACTCACACTGTTACAACTTGCATAATTTCAACAATTAGGCCAGCATAATGCACATATGAAAGTTCTGCCACACATTTATTTTGCACACAATTATATCATAGCATTCAAGAAAACACATTCTTCACACCAACAATTAATTCTGATAATTAGAAGCACGCATTCATCGTCTCAAGATACAACTCCCAGACAAGTCCATTGTTTTTAGTCAATTCGCTCCAGGGATGACCATAACTGATCATCCATGCAATTACATAACCCCTAGGATCAGATACCAATTGGAACCTTCTCAGTTCCAACTTACATTGCTCGTGTCCCTCCAGCTGAGACCACAACTTCCACTTCACTTTGTTGAGATACCAATTAGAATTGGGAGATACCAATTTGACTCAACACATACACAAGCGACACTCGCATGAAAGAAGAGAAAAAGGTGGAACAACTTCCTAGAATGCTTCCTAGCTTCCTAAAGATTGGATGTGGAAATCAACACACCAATCTAGAGGAGTCTAGTCCACATTTTACTCTTGTACGGGGAGACCGATAACCTGGGCTCTGATACCAATTTGTCATGACCCAACCCACCGAGCCATGCGGGCACCTACTTTAACACCTAAGTAGGAGAACCCTCAACTCTCAATAATTAAAATCATGCGGAAAATTAAGAAAACAAACAAATTAAGGAATTTCACGTAAGTTCTTATAGAACAAGAGTTTTAAACGACTAAAACTTAAGACTTGTAAAGTAATTAACACCCCATGGATCTAGTCTAAACAGGTACAAGAGCTACTAAAAGTAAAAAGTAAAACATAATAATGAAAAGACACAGCTTCCATTATGTGGAAGGAAAATAGAAGTTGCTAGAGATTTGCCTTCGTCTTCACCTATGAAACATCATTGATCCTGCAACCACACTATGCCCAAAAGCCATAGCAAGAGTAGTATCAGTACAACCACATGTACTGGTAGGCATGATCGGTCAACCCGAATACCTACCATATAATATAAGAAATCAACTGGTAAAGCATGCAATAACACTAATCTCTCCTCCACCTTTATATTTTGCATCCCCTTACTATTCCGGATATTAATATCATACTAGTTCACTTGCCTCTAATCCCTTAGTCACTTCTTCCCTAATTCCACCTAACCCTTCTATCCCCTAAGGAAATTTCAGATATACTACTACCAACCCGGCCAGCCACTAACGATACACCCTTATGTCTGTCGAGGCTTACTATCCGTTTATATTACCATCCCCTAAACTCAACAATAATACCCATGACTACACTCTGAATAACAACGATAACACCTGGACCCTTAGTTTACCCTTACTGTACCACAACCCGATTTGAGACTCTACCATTCACAATTCATTACACAACCATATATCTCCAAATAACTTACAACATCGTAATCACCACATATAAGAACGTAATGTACAATCCACCAATCATTTCAGGAAACATGCCCAATTCCACATTATCAGTAATAGGAGCAATTACACATATATGACAAGTCAATGGCCCTCTCATGGAACCCAGGCCCAAACTGTTAGTGTGCCGGATTATGGCACCCGTTCCAATGCAATGTGTATGTCAGTACGTGACATACGATCCCAGTTAGTGTGCCAAAACGTAGAACCCAATCCAATGCAAATTAGCATGTCAGTACGTGACACCTGATCCTACGCAGGTTAGCGTGTCGGTACGTGACACTTGATCCCATGCATCACAATTCAAGCACAATCATATCCATAACATACAATACTCACATCATATAGTCAATTACTCAAGTTCCTGGTTTGCAGTGTTCATAATCAATTCGTTAGGTTCGTTACTACTATTATACTTTGCTTATACATATCACACTACCACCAGTCAACAACATCCCACGAAATAGGAATTCACAACTATTCCCAAACCCTAACTCACAAAAATAGGGCCTTCATTTATGGTGTATGACTAATGTCACACTTAGGAATATACACATAATCAACCCTTTCTCGGTGCACAAAAATCCTACGCATGAATTCTACCTTTAATTTCAACATACTATGCAGTGAATAACATATTTATTCCTACTCAATAAATAAACCTAGCTTACCTGGGCACCAAGCAACTGCAGGGAATTTATAGCTACAATTCTGGGTTTTTGAATGGCAAGACGGTGAATTTGGCCATGAATCTGCACGTTATCGATCTCCTGACACTAAAACTCTTTTCCTCCTTCTTTCCCAAGCGTTGAGCACATTTTGGAGGGTTTCTGGGGTGATTTATGTCTAATTTAGGTATTTTTGGAAGAAGGGGGAAATAGGATTTCTCGTTATTTATATTCAGTCTCTCCTATCCCGCACTAGCGGCTACTTATCCCGTTGTGGCGTTGCCACTCTAGCGGCATCTAGCTCGCCCTGGTGGAACAATGGCTCCCGTATTTTCCCAAAGGTTAAATAATGACGGTTCGAATAGTTACAGAGTCTGTGCGATTGGACATTTTAACTTCCAAGCTAAGACTTAAGTTTGACTTTTGTCACAATTTGAGTAGACGAGCTCGGATGAGAATTGTGCCCCTTGAGTTAGGTTTGGAAGGTTGATTTTGGTCTAGAACGACCCCTTGATTAGATCTCGATCCCTTCGAGATAATTATGAGCCCCTTGTGGATTTTGGCTTGAAATTAGGTTTTGTATGGGACCCATATTCTTTCAAGACAACCTCGTATGGAAATGATGTTTGCTCTATTGAGTCCAAAATGTAATTTTTAATTGGTTTCCATATCTCATTTGTATGTATAGTGTTCTGAACCAATCCTCTTTCTAGTTGGGCGACTTACGCCCCTAAAAATGGACTGGTTGGCTGGGCGACCTAGATCAATTTTCATTCTTGCGAGCTGGGCTGGGAGTTGACTTGATACGATGGTATTTGGGCTTGGAGCCCGACTTTAGGTTTGTGTTACTCTTTTATTAGTGGACTTGGTTATTCTGCATGCCTTTCGGGCTTATAGGGATTCATTCAGGTTTTGCTTAAACATGCACATGAGTGTACCTTATTAGCTTATGGAGGTTAAGTTAGGTTTAGTTTAGCAGTACCTTTTTTTAGTACTCATGGTATACTTTGCATCTTTTCCGTGATGCAGGTCCTAATACAAGCTACTAGCGATGATTGTTTGTGTCATCTATTGTAGCATTTGGGTATCAGAGATCAGGATGACCACTTGGCATCTTGTATCAGCATGTCTCTTTGTGTGTATATGTTAAGCTTTTGTTTTTCCTTTGAGACCGATTATTCTATTCCACTTTTGGGACTTCTATTTTCATATAAGATAGCTTGTACTCATGATTTCTAGTTTCTGGGAGGATTTCTTATAAATACAGTTTTTGGTTTTCTTTCGTTTATGTCTTATTCTTATTGCTAGTGTTATTTCTTTTTAGTTCTACCCCTATACTCATTACTTGTCGTTCTGGGTACGGGTTGACTTGCGGTTATACTAGGTGCCATCATCACTCAATAAATCGGGTCGAGACAAGTAATATCCCATACTGTTGTTATTTCTTTATTCTTAGATTTAGAGTAGAATTTCATAACACTTGATTAGTTTTTATATTATCTTAATAATTTTTCATATTTCAACATTTCCTATTTTACGAACAAATAAGTAAAAATCAAATAAAAATATTAACTTACATGGTTGTGTTTCTATAGAGAAAACATTTTATATAATATATTTTAGTCTAGAATATCATAATTATAATCTCTACCGAAGCTCCCTCATTTTTTTGTGACGGTTCGATTCTCCACATTATAATCTCCTCCCCAAATTCTCCTTCCACAACACAGTGTTTTATTTGTTTTTTCTGTCATGACCCGAGATCTACACCCTGGACGTGATCGGCACTCGAGAACCATTATTGGTCCCCAAGTGAACCCTCATCCTGGATGACTATAATCGAAAGACTAACTAAAGCATACAAAAGCTTAAAAACTAAATAAAATTCATGAAACTCAATTACAAAACTTCAACTCAAATGATTTACTCTGAATATAAATAGTATTCATCTAGCCAAATATAGGCAACTCAAGTCTTTAAAACATTTAAGAAAATAAATGAACAGAGTTTTGAAGCTCTATTGTCTATCTATACAGCTTCTAACTGACAAACATGGAAGTCGGAAAAAGACCCACGACATCCTAACAACTGATATAACTGAAATTACAAGTGGAACCCTCCGGAAGCAAGGAGGCTCACCATAGCTAACTCAAATTGCAAGTGGTATCAACAAAGCACCTGTTGATGATCCTGAATACCTGTATCTGCATCATGAAAATGATGCTAGACAAATGGCTCAGTACATGGAACGTACGAGCATATAAGAGGAATTCTAAAACATAACATAAGCTTGAACTTGATAAAAAGAAAACATACTTACCTCTTCTCAACTAACTCAACTCGGGAATAAGATACTCAACTCAAAGATAAAATATTTAACTCAATGAAATAAGGCTCAACTCAACAATAAGATACTCAACTCAAAGGTAAAATATCCAACTCCAAGGTATCCAACTCAAGATACTTAAATCAAGCTATTCAACTCTAGATACTCAACTCTTGATACTCAACTCAAGATAAAGCAACAATAAAGATGAACTATATGGAAAACTTTTAAAACAGTAGATAGCAATTCAATGTATTGATGAAAACAATGTAACACCCTGGAAAATTTTTGAGCTAAGACTCGAACCATCCTTCGTAGTGAGTAAGTTTTTACCAAGGAATTTAATTTTTTGTTAAGTGTTAAGGTCACTAGATGTAGCACCTGGAGTTCTAAGAAAAACTGGAGAGAATTCATTGAAGTCATTCCTAAGCTCTTCTATGTTTTGGGTCAACTTCAAACGACCATAACTCTCAGTACAAGATGAGTTAGGTGTGCAATGAGATGGAAAATGAAAGTTCTTTGAATTATCTTTCCAACTCCACCGAGTTTTCCAAGTTTAGAGGTCGGATGAGTGATATATACCCTTTTGAAGTCAGGTAGTCCAGTTAAAGAAAGTTACCCAAAAAGTAATTGGTATTTTGGTCTTTTCCTTACCAAATCAGATTTAATTCATTTTTAGTAAGATTTTAAGGGTCTAATCCTATTAGGTTCAGTTTTATAATCCTAATATATTCCTAGGGTTTTAGTTGAGAGTTCGAGAAGAGAAAAGAAAAAAAAAGAGGAGAAAAGCGGAGAGGATCAAAGCGTTCGTCGAGATTCTTGCGTTTTCTTGCGGATTTTGGAAATTGGTTTAATCACTAAGAGGTATGTAAGATTCCAGTGTTGGCTTTGTTCACCCACGTGTCAATCAGGTTATTTTCAGCGCAAATTGCATTCTTGAAGTTGAAAGATTAGAGTTCTTGATGAATTCTTGATAAGTGTTCTTGAAGTTCATCCTAAATCTTGCTTGTTGGGGTTTTGATGATTTCTTGAGATGAAAGTGAGTGTTTTTAAGGCTGTATTGATTAGATTGGAATGTACTTATGTTAAGTAATCAAATTGAAGTGATTGGGGAAGAAATAGTTCGATTCTAGGCGAGTTAAGGTGAGAAAATGAGCAAAGAAATTTGTCAGGATTTCTGCGTTGGGCCTGGCCCGCCGCGCTAGAAAATGCACCCCAAATTATGCTATGTACTTTAGGGGCTGGTGCTCCGCACCACTCAGTGCGTCAGGGTCGCCTTCCCCGTCTAGTTTGCAGTTGGTTGCTCCATTTGAGTTCTTTTAAAGTGTACCTTCACTTCCTTTTGATTCTAACTACTCTAAGCTACTTCTAAACACCTAAAAATCATTTATAACATGATCATAACCTTGAATTCATAATTCAAATTCAAGGTAGAGTTAAGATTTAAGTTTTGAGAATTCTTTCGAACATTCTAAGAAAGTCCCTTTGAGTCCATTTGTGGAGTCTTCTACAACTTCTAGTAACTTGTTTCAAGACTCAAGCAAGTGAGTATGAGAATGAGGAGAATGTATTCATGAGTCTATCATTCATATCATGAACAATAACTCTTGAATTCATAATTCACATTCAAGAGAGAGTTAAGCAGAGTTCAAGAAAGCCTTTTAGTTCAATTATGAATCTTTTTAGATCAACTATCAATTTGAGCTAAGTTTTGAGGAAGTAAGTAAGAGAATGAGAAGATTCGTATACTCGATATCCATATTGTTATGTAGACTCTTGAGTCGAGTCGTTCATGCCCATAAATTTCGCATGGACTCCATAAATTAAGTATCATTGAGAGGAGTAGTATCTTCAAGTTCTAAGTCTTGAGTATCGAGTTCCTAACCTTTTCGAGATTATATTCCTAATCATAGGACTATTACGTGTTACCCATGAAGTCCTTGAGTTGAGTAGTTCATGCTCATAATTTTGGACGAACCTTATAAGTCGGGTAGACTTGAGATGAGAAGTATCTTTGAATCCTTGAGTTGAGTAGTCCATACCCATAATTCTGCATGAACCCTATGAGTCAAGCAATTTTGAAGCGAGTATTATTATTGAAGTTCTTGAGTTCGGAGTTGTTGAGTCTCGAGTATTGAGTTCTAGTTACGATTATTGAAAACCTTGAATTGAGTCGTTCACGTCCATAATTCGGCATGAACTTTATTTTGAAAAGTCTTTTACAATAACTTTTTTTACTTGTTTAAAGACTTGAGAATTGAGTTGAGTAAGAGTAAGAGTGAAGTTCATTTCTTCAAAAGATTATATGGGAACTAAGTATTTCCAAGAGTAAAATGTTTTCACATTTAAACAAGAGAGGAAACACCGATTTCTAAGAAAGCTTTTAAGCTAGTTTTTGAGTAATAATCTCAAACCACATAAAGAGTTATGTTTTTAAACATATGAGCTGAGTATATTTTTGGGAGTAGTATTGAGCACCGATGTGGGGACGAGTTCAGATAACTCGAGTCTCCATAAACCATGTAGCCAACGTGGGTAGAAAGGGTTATACTTTTTAGATGATTCCTTAATACTTTTTAGCATAGACTAGTGGATCCACTTAGTTGAGGCTCTCTATATCCCGGCAAGTTATAGTACGGTTATGGCAATGTGGGTGAGATGATGTATCATCACATAGCTCATAGTGATGGTTGTCGGTTAGAGAAACTCCCACAGAGTTGTATTGTATATTTTTATATACAAATTGAGTTGTTAATGTATTCTTCAATACATTGAGTTGCTATCTACTATTTTAAAAGTTTTCCATATATATTGCATATTTTATTGTTGCTTTATTTTTAGTTGAGTATCAAGAGTTGAGTATCTTGAGTTGAGTTATGTTTCACTGAGTTGAGAACCTTATTACTGAGTTGGGTATCTTATCCTTGAGTACTTCTGAGTTGAGTAGGTTTGAGTAGTTTTGAGTATCCTTGAGTATACCTTTGAGTTGAGTATAATACCTTTGAGGTGAGTATCATACATTTGAGTTGAGTATCATATCCTTGAGTTGAGTATCTTATTCTTGAGTAGAGTTTTGTTGAGTGAGTTAGGAGGAGGTAAGTATATTTCCTTTTTAACAAGTTCAAGCTTATGTTTATGCTTTAGAATTCCCCTTACATGCTCGTACATAGATACAGGTATTCAGGATCATCAATAGGCGCTTCATTAATAGTGCATGCAGTTCGAGTTAGCCATGGTGTGCCTCCTTGCTTTCGGAGGGTTCCACTTGTACTTTTAGTTATATCAGTTGTTAGGATGTCGTGGTTCTTATCCTGACATCCATCTTTGTCAGTTAGAGGCTTCATATATAAACAGTAGAGTTTCAGAAGTCTGTTCGTTTATTTTGTTAAATGTTTTAAAGACTTAAGTTGCCTATTTTGTGGGTAGTTGAATATATTATTTTTATTCAGAGTTTTTCATTTCAGTTAAAGCTTTGTATTAAAGTTTCATGAATTTTTATTCAGTTTTTAAGCTTTGTATGCTTGAGTTAGTCTTCCGCTTGTAGTCAGCCAGGATGAGGGTTCGCTTAGGGACCAACATAAGTTCTCGAGTGCCGGCCACGTCCAGTGTGTAGGCTCAGGTCGTGACAAATAATAACAACTCAATTTGTATATAATAAAGTATAATATGACTCTGTGGGAGATTTTCTAACCGACAACCAGCACTATGAGCTATGTGATGATACAACGTCTTTGCCCACACTGCCAGAACTATCTTATACTTTGATAGGGCATAAGACCTCTCAACTAAGTGGATCCACTAAGCTATGCTTAAAAGCATTAAGGAATTATCTAAAAAGTATGAGCCTTTCTACCCACGTTGGCTACATGGTTTATGGAGACTTGATTTATCTAAAATCATCCCATATCGGTGCTCAATACTACTCCCAAAAATATACTCAACTCATTTATATGTTTAAAAACATAACTCTTTCTGTGGTTTGAGATTATTACTCAAAATCTTTCTCTAAAAAGAGATGTTACTCAACAGCTCAAAACTCTTCTGGAAATCTAAGTTTCCTCCTCTTTTAAATGTGAAAACATTTACTCTTGGGACTACTTAGTTCCCATATATCATTTTGAAGATTATGAACTCGACTCTACTCTTTCATAACTCAAGTGCTCAAGTCTTAAAACAAGTTTAGAAAAAATTGTAAAAGACTTCTCAAAATAAGGTTCATACCGAATTATGGACGTGGACTCAAGGTTTTCAATAAACATACATAGAAGTCAATACTCGGAACTCAAGAACTTCAATGATACTACTTAATTCAAGAATGCCCAACTATGAGGATTCATGTGGAATTATGGGCATGAATAACTCAACTCAAGGACATCGTGATACTACTCATCTCAAGAAAGTTAAACTCATAAGGTTCATACGAAATTATGGTCATGAATATCTCAACTCAAGGACTTCATGGGTAAATGTAATAACCCTATGATTAGGAATAAAATCTCAAAAGGGATTAGGAACTCAATACTCAATACTTAGAACTTGAAGATACTACTCCTCTCAAAGATGCTCAGTTTACGAAGTTCGTGTGGAATTTATGGGCATGAACAACTCGACTCGAGGGTCTACATAATAATATGAAACTTGTGTATATGATTCTTCTCATTCTAATACTTACTTCCTGAAAACACACCTTCAATTAATAGTTGATCTCAAAGGATTCACAATTGAACTCAAAGACTTATTTGAACTATATGTTAGCTCTCTCTTGAATGTGAATTATGAATTCAAGAGTTATGGTTCATGATATGAAGGATCTCGTGATGATAAGGTAGACTCATGAATACATTCTCCTCATACTTATATTCACTTTCTCAAGTCTAGAAACAAGTTGTCAGAAATTGTAGAAGACTCTTCAAAAAGACTCAAAGGGACTTTCTCAAAAATGTTCGGAAGGACTCTGAAGACTTAACTTTTATCTCTACCTCGAATTTGAATTTGAATTATGACTTCAAGGTTATGATTTGTGATAGGAAAGATATCGTGATGATTAAAAGTGTTTTAGATAGTCAATCATGAGAAATGGTTGAAAAACATAGTCTGGGAGAAAGTCCGTGACGCGGAGATTAATTAAAATGTTTTATCGAAATTTTTTTGAAATAGTGGAGTCAGAGATCTCTCCGTGACGCGGAAAGAAAAATTCCACTTCTGAGGAACAGGTCCACGTCGCGGACCTTGTACCGGTTTTCTGTGTGACTTTTTCTTCCTCATTTTCTAACCCTAATTCACCTAAATTCAATTATTTTTCTCAAGTTCTCTTTAGATTCAGATACCCAATACATATACACAAGAATCTAATCAAACACAACTCTAAAATCGAGACGATTTCCTCATGAACTCGTCAATCTCATCTAAACTCAAGAATGAAAGCCAATTTCAAGAACACAATTAAAGAACATCAAATCTTCAACTTTCTAGAACGAATTTAACGCTGAAATTAACATGACTAGCGTGTGGGTGAACAAACCCAACACTATGGAAACTTACATACCTGAAAGAACCATCTTCTTGAAGAACTTGAAGGAAAATCTTGGAAGAAGAACCCTAGCCTAAGCGTTTCTTGAATTCCTTGAGCGTAAAATTTTTGGAGTGGATGAGAGGGTTTGATTTAAGAAAAGTGATTTTTCTACACATTTAAGGCAATTTATATGACCCCCTAAGGGTTTTTAGGACTAAAATACCCTTAAAGAAATATATAAATGAGATGGGAGTCGAAATAATTTTTCAGCAAGCAGTGAGGTCCGTATTGGCTCCGTAACACGAAGCCATCGCGGAGCTGTTGCCAGGTTTGAGCGTCGTTAGTAAATCAGTCATAACTTTTTTACTCAGAGCTCTAAATTTAGAAAACTTGGTAGAGTTAGAAAGATAATTCAAAGACTTTTCATTTGCCATCTCATGGCACACCTAAATAGTCTTGTACTAAGAGTTATGGTCATTTGAAGTTAACCCAAAACTTTAAGGAACTTAGGAACGACTTGAATGAACTCTCTTTAGTTCTTCTTGGAACTCAAGGTGCTACATCTAGTGACCTTAACACATAGGAAAATTTTTAATTCCTTGGTAAAATCCTACTCACAACGAAGAATGGTTTGAGTCTTAGCTCAAAAAAATTCTGGGGTGTTACATTTTCAAAAGTATCTATTTTTTTAATGAGAAAAATTTAACCAATGAACAAATGTTATGATACAATTATCAATTTTAGGATTATAAAAATTAATTATAAACAATTAAATAAAACAAGAAGACATGAAGTTTTATAACTTAATAAAGCCAAAAAGTTAATGAATCTCTTACTTCACCTTATTATTTCAAAATGGATATTTTATAGGTCTTCTTGATAATTTTCTTTAATGTTTAAATTCATTTTCAATTTTTGATGTGTTATTGTTTCACCCTACAAAGTTTAGAGTAAAAATTTATTTAATACATGAATCAATTTGTTTAACTTTTGAAGTGCAAGAGGTTTTTTATGGAAACCGTACCACCAATAAGATTTGGATATTCACAACAATAAAAGCGCAAATAAATAAAAAAGTTACAAACTATTACACATGTAAATTTTTCATATATTTAATAAGTGAGTGAAATAACACACTTTGAAAAATAATTCATCAAACACGACATACAAACCCTTAATATAAGGACAAAGAAAAAGTGATGTGGAGAATCCTATGACACACTTAGACATGAAAACTTTAAAGATATAAATTGTCCATGGGACCACATGAACATATAAAACAATAATAATAAAAAGAGACACACTAGTCCAAAGATTTTATATATTCTTAAAGCAATCCCAAGTAATTTAATGACTCACTGGATTCGGTCACTTGGTCATTTGATCGATTTAAATGTAAGTTTTAGTGTCTTGAAGCTTTTGAAATTTTTACGGTCAGTTTTGATAAAAAAGTTTCAGAAATAACCTTAGAATCATATTCTGACAATTTCATCAACTTTGTAGGGGTCAAATTGGGCTAGTAGCATGGTCGGCATGACTAGCGAGTCTTTCAATACGAGTCCGTGCGATTAGACATTTTAACTTCCAAGCAAATACCTAAGTTTGATTGTTGTCAAAATCTTAGTAGACGAGCTCGAATGAGAATTGTGCTCGCTGAGTTAAGTTTGGAAGGTTGAGTTTGGCCTCGAACGACCCGTTGTTTAGATCTCGAGGCCTTCGGACTAATTATGAACCCCTTGTGGATTTTGGCTTGAAATTAGGTTCGATATGGGACCCATATTCTATCAAGACGACGTCATATGGAAATTATGTTTCCTCCATTCAGTCCAAAATGTAATTTTTAATTGGTTTTCGTATCTCATTTGTATGTACAGTCTTTCGAACCAATCCTCTTTCTAGTTGGGGGAGGGGGGGGGCGGGGGCTTACGCCCCTAAAAATAGATTGGTTGGCTAGGCGACCTAGATTGATTGTCACTCTTGCGAGTTGAGCTGAGAGTTGATTGGATATGAGACTTATTTGGGCTTGGAGCCTGACTTTAGGTTAGTGTTACTCTTCTCTTAGTGGACTTAGATATTCTACATGTCTTTCGAGCGTACAGGGATTCATTCAGATTTTGCTTAAACATGCACATGAGTGTACCTTATGGGCTTATGGAGCTCAAGTTAGGTTTAGTTTAGCAATACTTTTGTTTTTAGTACTCGTGTTATACTCTACATCTTTTCCATGATGCATGTCTTATTACCAGCTACTAGCAATGATTATTTGTGTCATGTATTGCAACATTTGGGTATCAGAGATGAGGATGAGCACTTGGCATCTCGGATCAGTATGTCTCTTTGTGTGTATAAATTAAGCTATTATTTTTCCTTTGAGATGGATTATTGTGTTCCCCTTTTGGGACTTCTATTTTCACATAAAATAGCTTTGTACTCATGATTTCTAGTTTCTGAGAGGATTTCTTAAAAATATAGTTTTTGTTTTTCTTCTGTTTATGTCTTATTCGTATTGCTAGTGTTATTTCTTTTTAGTTCTACCCTTATACTCATTACTTGTCGTTTTGAGTAAAGGTTAACTTACCTACTGGGCGGTTATACTAGGTACTATAATGACTCGGGAAATCGGGTCGAGACAAGTAATATCACATACTGTTGTTATTTATTCTAAGATTTAGAGTAGAATTTTATAATACTTGATTAGTTTTTATATTATCTTAATAATTTTTCATATTTCAACATTTCTTATTTTAAGAACAAATAAGTCAAAATCAAATAAAAGTATTAACTTACATGGTTGTGTTTCTATAGAGAAAACATTTTATATAATATATTTTAGTGTAAAATATCATAGTTATAGGCTATACCTAAGCTCCCTCATTTTTTTTTTGTGAGGGTTCGATCCTCCACATCATAATCCCTTCCCCAAATTATCCTTCCACACCCCAGTTTTTTATTTATTTTTTCAAAAGTAATCTCTTTCTTTTAATGAGAAAATTTTTACCAATGAACAAATGTGATGATACAATTATCAATTTTGAATTATAAACAATTAAATTAAACCACAAGACATGAAGTTTTTTAACTTAATAAAGCCAAAAATTTTATATAATATTGGTGGGGTTTGGATCTTGTTCATTAATATTGTTTAGTGATATGTCATCCAGCAAAGTCACGACATCATCATTATTCCAATTTAGTAACTCAATCAATGAAGGACTTTCTTGAATGTCACTAGAGTAGTTCTGGGAGTTATTCATTTGAATTAATGTACCCATTGGGGGGATCTCCTCTGAAAGGTTCATTTGTGGTGTCATTGGAGAAGGCACTGAAGCATATAATGGAGGATCTATAATTGATGAAGGCATCATAGAAGTCATTGTTGTTGAAGGCGTGGATTGAGGGACATTGGATGTAGACCCCTCATTGCCAACATTCTTTTTCATTGCTTCACATACCAGTTCAAGGTTCTTCTTGATCACGTAACTTAGATCTTTGAGATCGTAAGGCTTCATGTCTAAGGAAATAGTTTTTCTATTCAACACTTCATGCATCTCATTCGTAATTTCCTTTACCCTATTTTCCATTTTTCCCTTTAGTAAGTTTTTCTCCAACTTCTTTATTCTTTTCTCGGTGAATTCATCTCTTGTCATCATATTTTTTGATCTCTCTGACGTTGCCAATTCTTTAAAATTTAGAAAGGTGTTGATTGCAGCACCATGATTGGGAAACACCTTAGGTTCATCACTATAAGGATTATAGATGTTGACAGCCATTTCAACTTCACAGAGAGTCATGAGTTCTTGTGCCTTTTTCAACAACCCTATGTGTCTTTTCTTGTATGAGATTTTTCTATCAGTTTTATTTTCAATCAAAGCAAATATTACTTTGTTTCTAGGCATGGCTAAAGAGGAGGAATATGAGGATGTATGTGTTTGTTCAGGAATGACTTTGTTTTGGTTCTTGTTCTTGTTCTTGTATTTGCCTAAGATTGACCCATATATATATATATATATATATATATATATATATATATATATATGAAAAAATTGAATTCTGAAATTTTTGGAGTAGTTTGACTTAGATAATTTTTTTATTGTCAACAATAACTATTTTGGAATAATTTTAAATAAGGGTGTATCATCTTGAATTATATGTAGTTTTTGGATCCAATCTTATACTAGCCAAGCTTTTTGGGTCAATCTTTTTATAAGGAAAAGAATTAGTGTTGTTTAAATTTGAATAAGTAATATCCACAAAACATGGTCATAAGTTTATAGCAAATATATGTCTTATAGTATTACATAAATATGTTTTCCAATTTTGGAAAAAGTTATGTTTAGTAGAATATTTATACGACTTTGAAATATTTTAAAAATTAAATTTTACTTAATTGCCATTTTATTATTATATGATACGCACCAACCTATTACATGACTTTCAATGAAAAAAATTTCTAAATTAGTTTTGAGGTTAATCAATATTCCAGAATTGTAAAAACAAAACTAATCAAAATAATGTGTTAATAGAAAAAAAATGTTATTATTTTAAAGAAACGTTTTAAATAACCCACCAGTAGGTACGGTAACCTGTAACATAGAACGACAAGTAATGGGTAGAAGGATAGAAACAATGGGAAAGCAAAAAATTAAATATAGAAATAGAAGATAAAGCGGAAGTAAGCCAAAATATAAATACAATAAGAGGATCCCTCCCAGAACGTAGAAGTCACAGGTATAGAAATGCTAAACAAAAGAGTAGAAGTCCCAAAAAAGGACCCAAAATACAACGACTTGTCCCAAAATCGAAAGGCTAGCCAACAAAATACAAATGGACACAAGTAAATTCCAAAGCGTCATGTGCCTACCCTTTCCTTTGGATCTAGCAACTTTATTCTCGATATAAACATTGGTAACTGGTGTTCACACCTGCATCACAAAATAGATCTAAAGGGTACTATGAGTACCCAAACAGCATGTACTTAGTAGGCATCATAGGTCGACTGTTTAATAGAAGTAAACTAAATATAAAATGCAAATATTAAACAGACACAGAGGTCAAACAATGGGAAACAAAAAGGAAGGCACAAGAGTGTACTCTAAATTGATAAGAAATAAGTACAACTAGTTAAACTTAACTAGATGCCCATAAGCCTAGAAGGTACACTAGTGCGCAAGCTTAAGAAAAACCTGGACAGACCCCCATAATCTCGTAAAGTACACATAATAGCTAGAAATTAATAAGAGAATTTGAGAATAGGACAAGAACTTCCACAACCTCTCCCAAACTACAATTGTGGAAAAGGAATCAAATAATAAAACAAAATCACTCAGTTAGAACTTGAATGATGTCAAATGGTAGATCAAAATTAAAACTCCTAGTTAGAACTTGAATCGGATCCAAGGGAAATGTAAGATAGGACCTCTCTATCAGAACTTGGATCGAATGGACTTATAATAGAGTCACCTAGTCAGAACATAAATCGCGTTAAAGGGAAATATAAGATAGGACCTTTTTGTCATTATTTGAATTGGATCAAAGGGAACATAATCACACAGATAGGATTTAGACCGACCAAAGGGATGATACAAGAGGGGACTGAACCCGGCTAAAAGAGATGCACCAGGAGCCTCAAAACAGGAGCAATAATAAGCTAAACATGCTCTAACAATAGAAAACATAATATAATGACTCCAATATACCTTTTCCATCACAACTCTGGTTAAAGGAAAGGCACAAGACCACCTTAGACTTTCCAGGGACCCACTCCTACTCATACTCCATAAGTAGATGCTAAATCACTAGTACACCCACAATAACCCTTGTACACACCATGTCATTCTAGAGGATAAAACAAAAATACAAAAGAGCAAGCTAAGCTAAGTACTCTCCTAATTATCATACCCCAATCCGTTGTATAAGTCTACAAGGAACTAAGTTTTTGTAACACCCCAAAAAATTCCAAGCTAAGACCCAAATCATTCTATTAAACCTTATACCTCTACTCTTAAAATGTGAATCGTTCAAAGTAAGTATATGAGCTTGAACGAGGTGATGCCTTACTTGTTAAGGTGTATTAAGGACATTTACCAAGGGTACCAAAAGTTATATAGGTTCATAAGGGACCTGAAATACCATGGCTAGTTCAAAGCATTCCTATCCGCTAAGTTCCCGCATGAGTTCATATAAAGGTCAAATTCAAAAAATCATATCTCTCAACATATAAAGAGTTAGGTGGCATATGACCTATAAAATTCAAGTTCTATGAGTCTTATTCCCAATGCCACTAAGTTTTCCTTATTTCAAGTTTGATGTAAAAAGTTATGGTTGTTTTTCTGAAATGTGTCCAGGATGAGAAATTCACCGAGAACACCTACTTATTTGGCGACTCATCGAATGGGTTCGCGATTAACCAAATTATCTCACCGAAGTTTCCTAAAAATTTTAAGCATCTCTCTATTTTGGTGATCTAAACTTCTATTTGGCGAACCGCCAAATATCTAAGTGAGGGGACCTGCTTATCGCTAAGTTGGATGATGGGATTCATTAAAAGGTCTTTTTTTTATGATCTTCTTACTTTCCAAGAAGGGTATTCTTGACCTTTTACCCATAATTAACTTTCCTGAGTCCATATTATAACCTAATATTATCATTTTATGTATAGAAATGCTCAAAATCCCTAATTCTCTGTAACATTCCACTTTAGAAAGAGCTAAATTTAGAAAGAACTAATTTGGAAAGAGCCAAATCAGAAATTTTGCAAGTTATGCTTAAGTTCTGAGTTTTGAGTCAACTTCAAATGACCATAACTTTCACTACAGGATGAGTTAGGTGGACCATAAGATATCAAATGAAAGGTCTTGGAATCCTCTTTCCAACACCACTGAGTTTGCTAAATTCTGAGCTTGTATAAGCGAGATATGCTTGTTTGAAGTTAGTCTGTCCAGTTAAGGAAAGTTTCCTGAATTAATGAGGGGTATTTTAGTTTTTTCCTTACCCCAATCAAATTAAAATGATTTTTAGTATTATTTTGGGGTCAAATCTAATTTGGATCAGTTTTACAAATCCTAATTATGCTTAGGGTTTTAGAAGAGAGTTCAACAAGAGGAAAAGAGGAGAAAAGGAAGAATGATCAAGATTTGTGCGAATCAAAGATTTCTTTCACCAAATTGAGGTATGGAAGTTTTCATAGTGTTGGGTTCGTTCTTCCACACGCCAATCACTACAAAAAAAACCTCAAATTGCCAACAGATTTTACTAACAACTTCAGTTGGTTAGTATTTTACTAACAAATTACCAACATATTTCTAGCCGAATTATTTTTGAAAACTTAACAACGAAATTCTAACAGATTACCAACAAAATATTTTAGTTGGTAAATACGGCGGGAAAAAATGGCGCCAAATTTAGCAACTTTTTATTAATGGATTACCAACTGAAATATTAATAACTTCTTTTGTTAGTAATATTACCAACGAAGTATATATCGGTTGGTAAATATGACAAAAAAATTGTTTATATAATTTATTAACAAATTAACAATGAATTACTAGCAAACCATTTACCCACGGCAATATTTTGTTGCTAAATTACCAACCAAATATAAATGTGTTTGTAAATTAGTAACGAAATGTAATTTGTTGGTAAACTTGCCAACAAATATCTAATTAGTTGGAAATTTTGCCGACGAATAAAGATTGTAGTTTGTAAATTACTAACATAATTAAAATAGTTGGTAATATACCAACCGATCATTAATCCATTGGTAATATTTGCCAACATATTAATTTTTAGTTGGTAATATTGCACATGAATGTTTAGTTGGATAGTAACTATTACCAACTGTGATAAAATTTATCGGTAAATTATTAAATTACTAACTGATATTTGAATAGTTGGTAAATTTACCAATTGAGAAGTTAAATTGTTTGGTAAATCATCATCTAGTGTTGAAACAAAAGTAAATATTAGATTAAAATCTTGAAGAAGCTGAAGGTGAAATTTTTTTCAGTGCACTAACGATGAAGAAGATGAAAATATGGTTAAGAATATGGACGCTCATTGAGATGAACAAAATAATGACGATGCCTTATCTGATTATGAATCTAAGAAAATGGAGTATTTAAAGGTGTCAGTGATAATGAGAAAGTAATTGTTCACCCAACGGAAAAAATAAGGTCGAAACGACCTTCCGGAACTAACCGCGATGACCAAAAATGACTTTGCTCAATATCTTTTAAGGTTTAGCCAAAATTTGACTTTGGTCAATATTTTTGGTAAACATGCTCGGATTAGAATTTTATAGTGTGATTAGCTTTATGGAACGCCATTTTTTATCTGATAGAATGGTTTGTTCGGGTTTCGAGGTTTTTATTTTCAGTTAGTGCCGTTAGGCATTTTAACTTTTAACTTTTGGACAAAAATTTGATTTTGCTTGACATTTTTTGTAAACGTGGTTAGATGAGAATTTCATCGGCGTTGTCAGCTTCGGAAGGTCATTTTTTATCCAATAGGATGGTTGGTTTGGGTTTTGAGGCTACCATTTTTAGTTTGTGTTGTTAGGCATTTTAACTTTCAAATTTTGGCCAAAATTTAGATTTGGTCAATTTTTTTGGTAAATGTGCTAATAGTAAAATTCCATCAGCGCGGTTAGCCTTCGAAGGTCATTTTTGGTCTAGTAGGATGGTTGGTTCGGGTTTTGAGGCTACTATTTTCAGTTTGTGTTGTTAGGCGTTTTAATAAGTTTTGGCCAAAATTTAAATTTGATCAATATTTTTGATAAACGTGCTCAGATTAAAATTTCATCTGCATCGTTAGCTTTAAAAGGTCATTTTTGGTCTAGTAGGATGGTTGGTTTGGGTTTTGAGGCTTTTATTTTCAATTTGTCCCGTTAGGCGTTTTAACTTTTAACTTTTGGCCAGTATTGGACTTTGCTTAACATTTTTTGCAAACTTGCTCAGATGAGAAATCCATCAAAGGGCATATCTTTTAAGTTTCATTTTTGGTCTAATATGATTGTTGGTTCGGGTTTTGAGGCTTTCATTTCCAGTTTGTGCCGTTAGGTGTTTTAACTTTTAAGTTTTGGCAAAAATTTAACTTCGGTCAATATATTTGGTAAATGTGGTCAGCTGAGAATTCTGTTAGCATAGATACCTGGAAGATTTTTTTTTTCTAATAGGATTGTTCGTTTGGTTTTGAGGATTTTGTTTTCAGTTTGTTCTAATAGGCGTTTTAATTTCCAACTTTTGGCTAAAATTTGACTTTGGTCAAAAAATTTGGCAAATGTGCTCAAATGAGAAATCTGTCAATGCGGTTAGCTTTGAAATTTCATTTTTGGTCTAATAAGATTGTTGGTTCGGGTTTTGAGGCTTTTATTTTCAGTTTGTACCGTTAGGTGTTTGTTTTAACTTTTAAGTTTTGGCCAAAATTTAGATTTGGTCAATATATTTGGTAAACTTGGTCAAATGAGAATCCCATCAGTGTAGTTGTGTCCGGAATGAGTTTCTTGAAGAGTTGTTATTTGTTCTTGACTCTTGATGTTTGGTTGAGTTCTTGAGGCGAAAATTTTGTTAAGGGATTGAGTAAATTGATAGTTCTTGAGTGAATTTCACTAAAATTGTTCTGGGTTATAGGAATTCGAGAGTTTTTACCTGAGCACTTCAGTGGGTATGAGTTGAATCGGGTTTAGGAGAAGAAGGAAAGATCGGACAGATTTTGGCATCCATGACTTGCTCCCCCAAAATGAAATTTCTCTCTCTGCATCATAGAGAGAATGCAGACTCCACTGTTTCAAAAATTATTTCGCGACCAAATATTATAATTCATCTCCGCGTCACGGACTTGCACCCTAGACAGTGTATTTCAACTGTTTCGCATGATTAACTATCTAAAACTCATTTAATCATCACGATATCCTTCATATCACAAATCATAACTATTGAATTCATAATTCAAATTCAAGATAGATTTAAGAGTCAAGCCTTGAGAGTTCTTCCAAGTAATTTTAATAAGTCTTTTACAATCGTTTTAAACTTGTTTTAAGACTTGAGCATTTGAGTTAAAGCAAGAGTAGAGTTGAATTCATTTTCTTCAAAATGATATATAGGAACTAAGTATTCCCAAGAGAAAATGTTTTCACATTTAAGATGAGAGGAAACACCGATTTCCAAAAGAGTTTTGAGCAGTTTTGAGTACCATCTCTTTTAAGAGAAATGTTTTTGAGTAATAATCTCAGACCACATAAAGAGTTATGTTTTTAAGCATATGATCTAGTTACATTTTTGGGAGTAGTATTGAGCACCGATATGGGGATGAGTTCAAATAACTCAAAGTCCTCATAAACCATGTAGCGAACGTGGGTTGAAATGGTCATACTTTTTAGATGATTCCTTAATGCTTTTTAACATAGACTAGTGGATCCACTTAGTAGTAGGTTTTATACCCTGGCAAAGTATAGGACAGTTATGGCAGCGTGGGCTAGACGACGTATCATCACTTAGCTCATAGTGATGATTGTCGGTTAGAGAAACTCCCACAAAGATATTTTGAATTATTATATACACAAAGTTATTTGTATTTTTGCATGCAAACTGAGTTACATTGTATTTTTAAATACATAAAGATTTTTATCTATTGTTTAAAAAGCTTTTCTTTATAATGCATCATTACTAAGGCTTTATATTGAAATGAGTTGAGTATCCCTAAGTTGAGTTGAGATGAGGTAAGTGTTTCTTTCAGTTCAAGCTTATGTCTTGTTTATATTTCCTCTTACATGCTCGTACATTCCATGTACTGACGTTATTTGGCCTGCATCTTTCATAATGCAGATACAGGTGACCAGGATCAGCATCCAACGCTTCGTTGATCTAGTTGAGTTCTAGAGTTGTTTGGTGAGCCTCCTTCCTTTCGGAGGATCCTTCATTTTGTGTTATTGTTCCAGTTTTGTTATTAGGATGATTGGGGGTGTTGTCCCAACATCCCTCATAGTATTAGAGGATTCATAGATAGGTAGTCGTTAGTTCATGAGTCTTTTTCATTTCAGTTGTTATGTTCTAGACTTGAGTTGCCTTTGCGGCCAGTTTGAATGTTTATTTCTGAATATTCTGAGTTTGCTTTTGACACATTGAGTAACGTTGTTTTTTTGAGTTCATACTAATTATAAGTAAATCTTCTGCTAAGAGTTAAGTCAGGCCAAGGGATCGCTTGGCACCAACAATGGTTCTCAAGTGTCAGTTGCGCCCAGGGTGTAGGCTCAGGGTGTGACATTCTCCTTCTTCGAAGATCAAGAACTCCAAGAAAGATATTTCTCCAATTTCCCAAGATCTAAAGGCTCTTTGATCAAGATTCTCTTTAAGATACCTAAGGTATTCAATCCAAGACTCTTCTCAACACTTCATCATCCAAGATTGTATTCAAGTTCTTTAAGAACATTGTTCTTTCAGGTATGTAAGACTTCAACGAAAGTATTTTTTTTTGCTATCATGCCTAAAGTATTTTAATTCTCAAGAATTTTATAAGATTATTAGAAGTAAAGCTTGGGCTTATATGAAATTATGATCTTTATTCAATAAGCTTTGCTTTCATTATTTCACTTAACTTTTAAAATTTATAGTACATATTAAGCATGATTTTTACGGTGATTCAATCCTTTATAGATTTTAAGCATGAAAACAAGTATGATACGAATACAACCTAAATACATGTTATTTTAAGATATAACTTTTCAGTTGAGCCTCATATATGATTTAAGATGAAAAGTAATTTCCATTGCTATGAGCATTATATGAGTATAGCTTATCATGATTTATGTTATTCTTCAATTGAATCACCCTTAGTTTTTAAGTTTAGTTATTTGTTCGATTCAGTCCTATTACATACTCGTACATTCAATATATTGATGTCATTCGAACTACAACATTTCATAATGTAGATTTGGGAACTTAGGATCATCAACAGGAGCTCCCTTGAGATAACATCATCCGCTCGTCAACTTTGGTGAGACCTCCTCACTTTCGAAAGAATCCAGATTTATCATTTGTTAGCAGTAACATTTTGAGGTTTTGTGGGTCTTGTCCCGACACTTATTTTTATACAGTACAAGCTTAATAAATAGACAATTTTGGAGGGTCATTTTGTATTCAATTTTAGATGTTTATTTAAGACTTTATGATTCATACTAAGTATTTTCAGATAGTTTTGAGATTCAGTGAATATTTTTAAATATGTCCTTCATTGTTGATGCTTGTGTATGCTTGAGTTAGTCTTCTGCTTAGTAGTCAACCAAGACAAAGGTTCATTTAGGAAGCAACAATGGTTCTCGAGTGTCGACCATGTCTAGAGTATAGGCTCAGGGTATGACAAATTTGGTATCAGACCATGGAGTTCAAATGTCCTAGGGTGTCTATAAAGGTGTATAAATATGAGCTTATTTATGGTTATGAATGCCCCACTTCTTTAAATGAGGGAATAAAAATATTTAAGAAAAGTTTCCCTTCTTTCATACTCTAAATCGTGTAATAGAACTATATCATAAGGAACTTATTCAGACTCATGCATTTCTTAAATTCATTCGGCTACCCCTCATACTCAAGGTGGTTGAAATAGGAAAGCCCATATCATTTTCGATGAGTTACTCTCAGAAAAAGACTTCAGAGAGAAAAGAGATCTTAGAAGGGTTTAAGAGAAGACCATTCGATAAAATGCACCCTTATTCATATGAATCATGCGATCGAGCTAAAAACAAGATGTGCTCTTTGACTCTTTCCTCCAAACCTTTTTTTGGTGATACCATTTAAGAGCGAACTGTGTTCCAGAATTCTTTAGTAGTATTTTAATCCAAAAGATAGTATGAGTTATGGTCCAGTAGTAAAAGTGCCCAGAGTTAGGAGTATGCACTTTGAAGATTAGAAACCTAAGAAATAGGGATAGTTTAGAAACCTAAGAAATAGTGATAGTTTAGAAACCTAAGAAATGGGGTAGTTTAATTGTGTCTTCCAAAATATTTTATAAGATTATGTATTTTCCGTTGGTATTTACTAAGAACCGGGAGGACTTTGGAATGGAGGTCCTACTGCTAGTAGAGGTTTGTTCTTTAGTAGCAATTTCCCTGTCCCAAACTATGTACCCCCGTAGGATTGTCTTAAATGACATAGCTAAAGCATCCACAACAGCAATTATGAATGAACGTGATGGAATTCTACCATGGCAAGTAGTTTCCCCTTTTTTGGTGTGAGGGTCATATCAAATTCTAGGTTATAGCTCAAATTATCTTATTTTTGGTTAATGGTAAATATCCCACAAATGAACAATATTTTCCTCAAAGGTTTTATGAAAGTCGTCCTTATGTTTTAAGTATGCATTGACCTTGATTATGAATCATGCATTCTTTAAAGATTTTTTATATGTTTTACTTGGTCAGGCATATCATGTTTAAAGTTCTTCAAATTATCATGCCTATGTTTTTATGCATTTCTCCATACTTAGATTATTTAATGTATTTATACATACTTGTGCCTATATTGTCTTATAACATAGGGTATGATGTTCCTCATCCGTCTTGTGGCTAACTTGGTTTTTTCTACTAGCACGGTAGATTGGTCAATCATCGTGCTCCGAGGAGAAAGTCACTAATTCTTTATTTCTCGTATTGTCTTTTTATTTTCATACTTGCATGTGATATATGGGTTACATTTCAACCACTTCTATGATGTTAGAAAGGCTATGTGAAACCTAGTTTAGTATTCCGCACTTATATTCTGATTCCTCGTATGATATAAGACGTTTATTGATATTCTCTCTTGCAATATTTTTTTTACATCATGCTTATGTCAAGTAGCTAGTTTAGGGCCTCTCAGGGTCATGTTTGACATGTCACATCTACGATGTACTTTGGGTTGCGACAAACTTGGTAAATAGAGAATCAAGTTTCTTAAAGATTCTAGGATGTCTGACAAGATGCGTCGAGTACAATCTTGTTCATGAGTTTTCAAGTGTGCCACATTTATGAATATGAGGCTATAATCCATTTAGGAATCTTCACTTCTTTCACTACTCTAAATTTGTGCCATAAAGTTCATCTCTATGAAGTTTTTTCTCTTAACTATTTTCATGTTTTTATGATATGCCTCCTCGAAGAGCTAACGGAAGAAGGAATGTGGAGCCAGAGATTCCTTAAGTGTCGTTCGATCTCGAGAAAGGGATGCATGCCAAATTCTGAGTTGCTTTCCAAATATATGTTGAAGCTATAACAATCCAAGCTAATAGAGAGACTACTACTCCCGCGAACCCAAATATGGGTATGTCAGTGATAAGGGTGTGCGACTTCGCCGGGATGAGTTTCATGGGTCTAAAGTTGATGAGTATACTTAAGAGTTCATTGATGAGATTTATAAGATAATGGAAATTATGGGAGTGCCAATGGTATAGAAGGTAGAATTGGTTGTTTATCAACTAAAATGTGTTTGTCAAGTTTGGTTCAACTAATAGAAGGAAGAGAGGGCTATTGATATGGGTCCTCTTGATTAGGAGATGTTTAAAGGGACATTTCCCAATCATTGAAAATATAGGTTGTAACCAGGGTATTGTCACTATCTCCCAAATAATAAGGTAATAATTTTGTGTTACAAACTCGGGTCCTTTTCCCCACACTTATGTGATTCTTGTACTGATTCTACTCTCTATGTTGTGGTATAACAAAGGTTACAAGAATAGTAAATGAAGGAGTATGTATTACGACATTCAAGGTAAGGGGCTGCCCCCAACCTCCAATTATTAGCTTATTGGAGCATTCTAGGCGTACTTGTTCTTTGGAGCTTATGGGGTAGTGATTGGAAATATCTTCTGATTATGCTGAAATAAATTTTGGAGCTGTTTTAGGTTGTTTAATGTGTATTATTCTGGGAAGCAGTTGGGAGACTTTATAAAATGATTATATGAAGTTGCATTGAGGTGGAAAAGAAGAGTGTAAATTTTGGAGGTTGTTCTAGCGGTTTATTAATTTTGTGACTGTTTATGGGCTATTTTACATGTATTGTTGTTGTGGAGCAGTGGGTTGCCTTATAGGATGGTTGACTAGAATTATTGTGAAGTATAAAAGAAGGGTGTGGTGATACACCAAGAATTTGGGGGTTGACTAGTCATACTTCCCGTCATGTGCTTTAGCTACTGTTTAGCAATCCTATGACGTGATGAGCTTCCAATGTTAGCTTTATTATGTACTTATATTATAGAATAACACTTAAATGAAAGGTTGAATCATTCTAGTCAGGTTGGTCGGAAGCCAAGGTATGTAAGGCTATTCGATTGCCTATTTCTTTGGCATGAATCCAACACTTGTATTACAAAGTAAGCTTTCTAAGTGCCCTTGGTAGTGACCTATCCATAGTGGCAGCAGAAGATCACCAATGTAGCTAATTGTCTCATTCCTACTCCCTAGAGCGTTAAAGTGAGTACTCTGATATGAGTTTATTACTGGATGTATGTGCTTACTCTACCTAGTATTAGCATGCAAGGTTCAACTTGTTTCATCATCAAACTGCTAACCCTTGGCACATATTCCTCTTATATAGATCAAAATGATCCTAGATTACACATGAAACATATGTTTTTATGTTGGATATACAATCTGCCCATATCTTGCCAACTTGCTTCAATTGTTTACTTCATCATATAAGTCATATTTTCACATGTTCATATGTTCCCTTTATTGGTTATCACTCTCATTGTGTACTATAGTGTTACCTCACAAGATCCGTACCTGCTGTATTGTACATTTTATATGTACTTTGTTGGAATATGTATATGCCCCTAAGTTGAATCTTCCCAAATGCTTCCTTGGTTCCACGTTCACGCATTTGATATTATTTAGTAAGTATTTGTCTATCATATAGAGTTCATATCTCTTAGATATTTGTTAAATGTCTTCACTAAATATGTGCTTCAATTTGAGATGTCAAAATGCTTATTGAGTCATATAAGCTCCTAAGTATTACATTGGTGTCACAATTGCTTCCCATGTCATTGTTATTATATTATGTCCATATTCATAAGTCCCCAACTATGTTTTACTATCAAAAAGTTGAATAACGCTATGACCACCAAAACAACAATCTCAAAAATTAAAGAAATTAATTGAAGTCATCTGTATATTTATGGGTGGCAACCCAAGGGAAAATGCCTAGCATGGGTCGATCCTAATTGGTATAGAAGGGTGGCAGCTCAGGGGTGAATGCCTAGCATGGGTCGATCCCAATTGGTATAGAAGGGTGGTAGCTCATGGGTGGAAATCTAACATGGGCCGATCTCAATTTGTGTAATTATGTAGACAGCATTCAGGGGTAAAAATACCTAGCATGGGTCATCCTTATATACCGGTGATCACCTGGTCATTTGTATTACATGTCTTATAAAGATTATAACGCACAGAAGAGTCAAGAAAAGAATGTAACATACACGATTCCACAAGTAAAAGAAAAGGTGGTCTCTAATCCTTATCCATTTGTATTTGGTTTCAATTGAGCTCTCATTTTACATATGGTTGTATTATGCCTTACATATTCAGTACATTCTTTCGTACTGTCGTCCCTTATTGGGAATACTGCATATCATGATGTAGGTATATGTACTCAACTAGTAGATCTCCCCAACATAAGCATATGATACTCAGCGGTTGTTGGTGAGCTCCAGGTAGATTCGGGGCTTTGCCGAGCCTTTAGTATGTGTATTTTGATAGTTGTACAGTAATGGATTATAGTAGAGACTTTTTATATATTGTAAAACTATCATCTGTATTCATAGTTTTATTTGTCACATGTATCAGTTCAGCTAGTCGACATTTTTTGTATATGTAGCTTCTCATTAGTAAATCTATCTGGATAGTAGTTCACTTTCTCATCATAGGTCACTTGTAAAGCATGTGTTCATATGGTACTTGTCTGGCTCACCTAGGGTTGGGGTGTGATAAATGTGGTATAAGAGTAGTTCGTCCTAGGGAGTCTACAAAGTCGTGTCTTGTAGAGCCTTACTTATGAATGTATTGTGCACCACATTTATAATTAGGGAGTTGATTGGACATTTTGGAAATGTTACTTTCCTTCATAATCCAGATCGTGCGATAGAGCGAAGTTAAGAAGTCAATTTTCGCTTGTACCTAATCATGTTATTCATATTATTCTTATATTGGTTAAGGTTAATGGTAATTAACATACAACCTATAGAAAAAGATCTTAAGTTATCAAAATTTAGACTAGATTGAGCTCATTTTATTAGACTATCCCACTCCACATTGTATGTAAAGGCTTTTATGTTTTTTCATCTAAAGTTGCATTTGTACCATTTGTATCTTGTTGGTTCAGTTGACAAAGATATAGTATGGTTATCCATATGCTTAAAACATGATGGGTTACCTGGTTACATATATAAGATGTAGCATTTCCAAGCACATCTTCTTAGGAGGATGTAACCAACTCTTGAGTTCTATATTTCCTCCATATTTATAGGATTTGTTCTTCTAGAAACACCCATTCCTAGTCGGTGATATACATAGAATTTACAGTGTTACATATGTACTCGAAATTGATGTTGTTGAACAAGTTTCTTTTAGTTGGAAGAAGGCAGTGGCACAATCTAATAGGTGAATGTATCAGTGCAATAGTGTTACTAGAGATACCCTTAATTGGCTGACAAGGTCCAAATTATCACCATATATCATCATGAATATGTTATAGTTGGATTTTTATATGGTATGTTCCAACCACCCTGAATAAGTACTAATAACATTTGTATTCTTTTCATGGTCATAAAACTTAGGGATAAGTGTGTTAATTGCTGCATATGATATGTATGGTAGTTCCTACTATGATCTATGTTTTGGCAGTAGATGATTAAAATGTGACTAAAGGGTAAGGTTAACAAAAGGAAAATTGATTAGTTAGACCTAAGTTATGATTAGTTAGGTTGTACATAGTGGGATTAGAGTACATGAAGCTACTAGTTTTGATTAAAAGGTACTTGTTAGTTAGGAACCATGTGAGAATGAAGCTTGAATGACACGGGTCGAATATGTACGTAGAGATTCTAGTTAGAAAGAGATGGGATATGTCAAATCCACTAAACATAGGAGTAGGGGTGATATGAGAATGCTATAGAGGAGTGATATAGGTGGATATGAAAGAGTGATTGATAAGTGTATGAGGCAACAATAAGGTATCAACTCTTCAACCCTAGTGAGTTATTAAGGCACACCAGGGAACAACTTTGTGAACCTTTGGTAGACATATAAGTCATTGTAGTCTTGATATTTGGTCTTGATAACAACAAGAAAAATAAGGGAATAGCAAAGTCACCTAGATAGAAGATACATGGACCTAGTTCATCTACATCATTAGTACAAAAGAGAAGTAGAGCATTATACACATGTATAGACTTCGATCAAATTGAATAGAGCTACTACATGATTCATTTAATATATGCCTGCAGTAATTTATCAATTATAGTCCAATAACGGGAGAGGAAAAAATAACCATATGCTAGTTGTTCTTATTTGCTATCTTGCATGGGAAAAGAGTCGGAGCACCCTCACTTGTTATAAAAAGAGGAAATCTATTAGTATGGCCAGACCTATCTAGTTAAGCCCAAAGTGGCTAACTCTAAGACATTATGAATCATGATATAACTTTATAGGTATCTGACATTTACAAGTTATTAGAATTCATGTTTAATGGTGCATTTAAGCTTCACTATTTATTTTCTATTTTGACCTCCAAAAGGCACCAGACACTGAGGTGATGTAACACAAGCTAGTAATGAAGGTAAAGTTGACCTCAGCCTCCTAGTCCAAAAGATAAACTATTGAGGATTTGTTTCTCTATCTTAATTGTAGTATTTATATTGACCAACAAGGAAGCCAAGTTCCAATAGCAAAACACCTATAAGAATTCTTAGGAGATTGAAGAGACTAGATAGGGAAATCAATTGTATGTACTTTGAGGTGAGTAAGGAATATGAGCAGAACTATCCCACCTGTGACTAAACGCTTAAGAAAGTGTGATGTCCCTTGATATTGCAAAGTGGTTCTATAGGATATCTCATAGCTTCCAAAGAGTTTGTTATATAATTATACATGTTTCATATTCTATAACTTATCTATTTGTATGTCATTTTCCCTTTGTGGATTACTTTCACATATTACCTAATGTCATAGAATGCTTGCATGTAAGTGTTATCTGCTTCGGAGCACCCTTGTTTATTGCCATATATTTTCGTAGGACCTTTTCCCTACATGTTATTTATTGCATTGGTTACTTTCCACATGTCACTTGTCCATATTGTGTGGGTACCGCAAGCTAATTTATCATATTTTATGGGAAAAATTAGTGCTCGTAGGTTATATGAATTGCTTATCACTTGCTTACATGTCATATGCATCATAAACCATTTCTATATATATATATTACATGCCTCGTAGCCTACTTGTTTAAACATTACAGGCCTTATAGCTTTTCTGGCCATGTGTCATGTGCTCACTTGCTCATATTTCATATGTGTACTTATTGACATGTTAGAGGTCGTTTGGTAGAGTGTATTACCAAAATTAATGCATGCATTAGCTCTATGTATTAGTAGTACCTTGTTTGGTGCACTTTTTCAAGCTAGGTATTATTAATCCTTGCATTAGTTATACACTCTATTGTGTATTAGGGAGTGTATTACTAATACCATGGATTTCTAGGTATTATTAATGCAAAGGGATTTAATGCATGCATTAGCATTTTAAAGACACAATTACCCCTCAAAACCCCTTCTATATCTTTTTTCACCATAATTGTGGAGGATATTTTTGTACAATACATGTTATTTTTAATACACCAAACCAAACAATGCATAAGAAATAATCTATGTATAACTAATGCAAGCATAACTAATACAAGCATTACTAATACAACATTTGCTAATACACTATATTTAGCATTATTCTTATACACTCTACAAAATGACCCATTAGTTCACCTATCCATGCGATATAACGCACTTGCTCAATGTGATTTGTGTTCCGTAGTTTATTTTCTTATATATCTATATGTCTTATTGTCTACTTTCTTACATATTATATATTTCGTAGCTTTAGTACTCATGCATCATGTGCTCATTTAGTCCATTTGCTACATGCCTTATAGTTCATTCGCTCACATGCTACCCTTTAGTTCATATGCGCATGTACACCACATATTTCTATAGCCTAATGTTCGTATATTATACACTCCCTTTTGTGCTAGTTTTCCTATGTATCATACCCAATGTGACTTATTTATCCGTATACTATGCCCATCTGTGCTTATTGACTTGAGTTTTGAAGATTTTGGGAAAATGTTTCCTTGTATCATTACGTAGTGAAGATTTTGACAAGAAAAGGTTGGCCATATATGTAAATTTTATCACAACCATAGATAAATAACTTACCATAATGCCTTATTCGAAGGTGCGATATAAAACTTTAGAGTTTATACTATCCGCTATGCGTTCTTATAAGACTCACCTCTAAAATGTGTCATAAGATGAAAGAGTAGGGAAAGTAGATCCTCGATAGGTCAAGCCTATGATTTTTGTCCGTTCCATATAATTTATTTTTTTTGGATATATTATAGTTATTCTTGATTGTTAGGTCGGAAAGTTAAACACAAAAGGTGTAACATAAGATACTTGGGAATAGAACATGGTAGAGATCCTAACTCATTCTAAACATCAACATAAGGATCTAAGATCATGTAGTCCCCTTATATGATCATAAGTCCTACTAGCATTTCTTTATTTGATATGTCATTTGTATGTCTTGTGTTTAGGTATATTAAATTCCTTATTTGTATGAGTTCTTCTTGTGTATCTTTAGTGAATTACATGGTCAAGAAAAGGGTTTAATTTGTCATATTCTTATTTCACGAACAATATCTATTGAGATGTCTTGTGAGACTTTTTTATACGTGTTTTAGGTTAGTCTATAGATTTGGGATAGTCCTATTTATAAAGGAAACTCTCGCAAATCTCCAAATGAAATTCCAAGATTAACCAAACTATCAACTACACCTATAATTCGATGACGAATGATCATAAGAGGGGATGATGTAACACCCCGTATTCTACATGTACTAGTCATATTTATATGCAGCTTATAAATTGTCATGTGGTATAGTTATGGACTCGATTTCCTATGCGACTAGTGATCACAATATAATAGGTTTAAAGTGAATCGTCCGTAGATTTTAATGTGACCCAATTAAGTTGATGTCGAAGGAAGTATTTAAACTTTAGATCATAAGGTGGTATTTGAGTCTAAAGTTTAAAGTGACCTAGTTTATACAAGTTTTAAGTTAGGTTAAAGGTATTTAGGTCTAGAAATGGAATAAAATATTGATGTGCTTGCTTGACTTAATTAAGCAAGTTGGTGAGTCACCTACTTAAGATATGTGGACTAAGTTAATGGAGTCAAGGCTAGTGGACCTGATTGAGACTATGCTAATGGACCCATTTTAGTCCCAAATTAAAAGAAAACCAGAGGAATAGTCAGTCCAACCCAACACTCAAGTCTGCCCTCAAAGCCCAATCTATCCAAGCCCACAAATAGGTAACTAGAATGTTTAAGAAGGTGCATCACCTACTTAGTATTTGTGGTCCATTTTAAATCCAATTGATTGATGGAAATAAAGAGGAGAAAGAGTCAACAAAAAGAGGCCTTTAAAAGGCTAAAAATATAATGTGAATCTCTCATTTTCCTCATCCAAATCTTAACTGTCCCAAGCCTGTCAATATCACCCCTCTCTCCTTCATATAGCCATCCTAATTTTCCATTAGGGTTCTATGTATTTTAAGCTTATTTAATGAAAAGCAGCCCACAAAGTCACCTTCTCTCCTCCTAAGTTTTCAGTATAGTAGAGATTTACTCAAGTAAAGTGAAGATATACGTTTCAACAAAGGTGTTTTCACTCTCTCCCAAATAATAAGGTAATAATTTTTTATACAAGCTCAAGTCCTTTTCCCCATACTCATGTGATACTTGTACTAATTTTACTCTCTATTTTGTGGTATAGAAAAGGTTTCAAGAATAGTAAATGAAGGAAAATGTACTAAGACACCCAAGGTAAGGGGTTGCCCCAACCTCCAATTATTAGCTTATTGGAGCATTCTAGACGTACTTGTTCTTTGGAGCATATGGGGTAGTGATTGTAAATATCTTGATGGAACCAGTTGGGTGACCTTATAAAATGATTATATGAAGTTGCATTGAGGTGGAAAAGAAGAGTGAAAACTTTGGAGGTTGTTCTAGTGGTTTATTAATTTTGTGACTGTTTATGGGCTATTTTACATGTATTGTTGTTGTGGGGCAGTGGGTTGCCTTATAGGATGATTGACTAGAATTTTTGTGAAGTATAAAAGAAAGGTGTGGTGATACACCAAGAATTTGGGGGTTGAATAGTCATACTGCATGTCATATGTTTTAGCTACTCTTTTGCAATCCTATGACGTGATGAGCTTCTAATATTTTCTTTACTATGTACTTAAATTGTAGAGTAACACTTAAAGTTAAAGGTTAAATCATTGTAGTCAGGTTGGTCAGAAGCCAAGGTATGTAAGGCTATTTGATTTTCTATTTCTTTGGCATGAATCCAACACTTGTATTATAAACTAAGATTTCTAAGTGCCCTTGGAAATGACTGATCCATGGTGGCAGTATATGATCACCAATGCAGCTAATTATCTCATTCCTACTCCCCAGAGCGTTAAAGTGAGTACTCTGATATGAGTTTATTACTAGATGTATGTTTACTCTACCTAGTATTAGCATGTAAGGTTTAAACTTGCTTCATTGTCAAAGTGCTAACTCTTCGCATGTATTCCTCTTATATAAATAAAAATGATCCTAGATTACACATGGTACATATGTTTATATGTTGGGTATAGAATTTGCCCATATCTTGCCAACTTGTTTAAATTGTCTACTCCATCATATAAGTCACTTTTTCACATGTTCATATGTTCCCTTTATTGGCTATCACTCCCATTGTGTTAGACTATAATGTTACCTCACAACATCCCTACTTACTGTATTGTACATTTTATATGTACTTACTTAGAATATGTATATGTTCCTAAGTTGAATCTGCTCATGTGCTTCCTTGGTTCCACGTTCATGTATATTTTGTATTTGATATTAGTTAGTAAGTATTTGGCTATCATATAGAGTTCATATCGCTTGGCTGAATGGTAAATGTCTTCACTTGATTTGTGCTTTAATTTAAGATGTCAAAATGCATATTGCGTCATATAAGCTCCTAAGTATTACGTTGGTCTCACAATTGTTTCCCATGTCATTGTAATTATCTTAAGTCCATATTCATATGTATCTAACTTTGTTTTACTGTCACAAAGCTGCATAACGCTATGACCACCAAAACAACAATCTCAAAGATTAAAGAAACTAATTGAAGCAATCTGTATATTTAAGGGTGGCAGCCGAGGGGCAAAAGCCTAGCATGGATCGATCCCAATTAGTGTGGAAGGGTGGTAGCTCAGGTCGATAGCCTAGCATGGGTTGATCTCAATTTGTATAGAAGGGGGGTTAGCTCAAAGGTGGGATCCTAGCATGGGTCGATCCCAATTTATGTAATTATGAGGACATCATCCCTTGGGTTAAAATGCCTAGCATGGTCATCCTCTTCTACCGTTGTTCAGCAGGTCATTTGTATCATATATCTTATAAAGATTTTAACACACAGAAAAGTAAAAAAAAAATGTAACATACACAATTCTACAAGTATGGTGGTCTCTTATCCTTGTCCATTTATATTTGGTTTCACTTGAGCTCTGATTTTACATAAGGTTGTATTATGCCTTACATATTCAGTACATTATTTTGTACTGGCATCCCTTATTGGGGACGCTGCATGTCATGATGTACGTTCAAATCTCCCTAACAGAAGCACATAATACTCAGAAGTTGTTGGTGAGCTCCAGGTTAATTCGAGGCTTTGCGGAGTCTTTATTATGTGTATTTTGATAGTTGTACTGTCATGGATTCCAGTAGAGGCTTTGTAGATATTGTAAAACTATCATATGTATTCATAGTTTTACTTGTCACCTATATCGGTTCAGCTAGTCAGCTTGTGTTGTACTGTAGCTTATCATTAGTAAATCTATTTGTATAGTGTATCATTTTCTCACCATAGGTCACTAGTAAATCATGTGTTTGTATAGTACTTGTCCGTCTCACCTAGGGTTAGGGTGTATCAGTTTCTTTCCTCTCGATATGAGAGAGGTGATGGTGCTTGAGCTTATTAATCTTCGTCGATGAAATATGGGTGTGAAAGAGTATGATTTGAATTTCACTCAATGGACTAACTATGCTCCAACTATGGTTGTCGACTCTAACGCAGGGATATGTAAGTTTGTATTGGGTGTGTCTAAAATGGTGGTCAAAGAGTGATATACCGCCTTGTTTATCAAGGAGATGGATATCTCTCGTCTAATGATACATTCCCAACAAATTGAAAAAGCAAGTCTAAAGGAGAAATATAGGGAGTCAAAGAGAACAAGAACCGTTGATGGTGACATTTCTCATTTTAGGTCCGGTGGAAATGGCCATTATCAATCAGTCAAGGATTTTTAAATTCTCTGTCTTCTAAGTTCAACAAAGATAGTTTGTCTAACCCTAAGCCTCAACGAAGTATTGGAAATGGATCTTCTATTCCCGTTTGCAAAAAGTGTGGCAAGAGTCACTCGGGAAACTACTTAGCATGTATGGGTGTTTGCTTCGGTTGTGGGAAGAGTGATCACAAGAAGAGAGGTTATCCGTTGAAAGATTCTAATAGAAAAGATGATAGCAAGAACAACCTAGTGGTTAAGGTTTTGGTTCTCTCCTTGTTAGAATACGTTTTATGCTCTTCAAACTCAATATCATCATGAGGGTTCTCCTAATGTTGTTATCGGTATGTTGAAAGTTTTTCATCTTGATTTCTATGCTTTGATTGATCCAGGTGATAAATTGTTTTTTTACTCCTTATGTGGCTATCAGATTTGACATTGGTCCTGCAATCCTTTCTAGTCCCTTTTTCTGTCTCTACGCCAGTTGGTGATTTTATAGTTGCTAAAATAGTCTATTTCTCATAGAGTCACTCATATTGATCTTGTAGAGCTTGATATATTAGATTTTGATGTTATTTTTAGGATAGCTTGGCTTCGTTTCTATTATGCTTCCATAGACTGTAGGATTCAATTGTTCACATTTCAGGTTGTGAACAAACCTTTCTTAGAAGTGAAAGTAGGGAATTAGGCTCTTAGGAGTCAGTTCATATCTTGCTTAAATGTTCGGGAAATGATCCCTACTGTAACACCCCGTACATTTAACATGTATACGACTAAGTTAATATTGATGAAAATATTTAAACTCGAGAAATAAGGTGGTAATTAAGTTTGAAGTTTAGAGTTGAGTCTTAAGTTTATGTAAAAGAATTATAATTTGGAAAATGGTATAAAATAACTGAGGTACTTGCTTGACTAAATTAAGCTAGTAGGTGACAAATAGTTGCATCACCTGCTTAGACTTTTTTACTAACTTAATAAGAGCAAGTAGCTGCATCATCTACCTTACCTATTCAGTACATTCTTTTGTAGTGACGTCCTTGATAGGGACGTTGTATTTCATGTCGCAGGTACAGATACTTAAGATAATAGAATTTGTCCAATATAAGCAAAGGATACTCAGGTGCTTTTGGTGAGCTCTATGTTTATTCGGGGCTTGTCGAGTCTCTAACATATATTTGATATTTTATTATAGTTAAGAGTATGGCGGGGTCCTGTCCCCACCTAAGCTCAGTGTCTATTTTTAAGAGGCTCTGTATACTAATGTCAAAGTAAAGGTGATTATATCTTGTTTTCTAGTAATTTAGGCCTCAACGGCCAAGCAAGTATATCTATTTTTGGCCTATCTATGTTAGTCTTTTATCACAATATTTTGCTTATACTCGTGAAAGATCTATAACTTCATTGTTGCATGTATGTAAGCAAGAGTTATATGTTTGTTCTCTTGGGTCTTTAGGGCATCGGTTACCTGTCCGTGTCAATGGGACTTTGGGCGAGACAAAAGTGGTATCAAAACAGGTCATCCTATAGAGTCTACAAAGCCATGTCTAGTAGAGTCTTACTTATGAATGTCTTGAGCGCCACAATTATAATTTAGGGGCTACTTAGACATTTAGGAAATGTTATCTTGTTTCATATTCTAGATCATGCGATAGAGTTATTGTCACGACCCAAAGTACACCCTAGACGTGACATGGCGTAGAAAACCTGGAGAGGCCCCACACAAGCCACATAGCATACATCATACAAGATAATAGAAATTAAAAGATTTTAAAATATAATTCATACCATAATGAGTTTTATAAAATGAAGCGGAAGTCTACATAGTCTCAAAGCCATCTAGTACATCAAGAGTGATCATGACATAACCAGTACATCACATAAAATACTAAAAAGTAAAGGAAATAGGAAATAAAAGCTCGGTCCTCGAAACGTGAGGACTCACCAATCTTCAGAATCTACTAAGGCGATCTCTAGCCATGGGGATGTGAAATTAGAGCGTCGGACCCTACATTTGTGTAAGAATGTAGGCAAGGGTATGTGTAAGTACAAATAATGTACCAAGTATGATAGTCATATATAAAAAATAACCAAATCATGCTAAAAAGACTTTTTGTGACATGCAAAGACCAAGTTTAAAACATAATATAAGAGATTAGAAAATATAATCGTGATCATGATCAATGAAAGTAGAAATCATCTTAAATCACATATGTGATACTTCTTGAAGTAACCTTAGTTCATTATTGTGGGCGATAAAAATACCCCGAATTTAAAAAAAAGCAAGAAAATTTCAGTTTTCTCTCAGACCTAGTGTCAAGACCGATGACATCATCCACTGCATGTAGGTGGGACGACGGTCCGTCGATGGTGGCGTGGTCAACGATTTTGATTTTTCCAAAGATGTATAGTTTCAGTACTTTGTGACGATTCACTAGGACAGCCCGACATCCGATCCACAAGTCGTAGATAGGTTTCGTAGGTGAGTCCCAAACTTAGAAAGATTTTAGAGTCGGAAGTCGAGAACGACGACCACGACCTACGATCCGTAGACTGAAACATAGCCCATAGGAAGGGGTCCATCATTGGTGGCCCAATAATTGAGTCTCTGAATTCAAAGATGGACGAATAGGACAGTCCATAGGTTGAGCCACGAACCATGGCTCGCCACCGTCGTTGACAATGGAAGTTATTTGGAAAGAAAGGGCTTTTGGGTCAACTTCAAATGACCATATCTTTTAGCACAAAATGAATTAGGTGGCCCATGACCTATCAAATTAAAGATAATTGAATCTTCTTTCCAACGCCATTGATTTTTCTAAAATTCAAGCCCCGAGTAAAAATTTATGCTCGTTTTAGTTAAGCCCTGTCGGGCAGACCATGATTGACGGACACAATCGACGACGGTAGTCCAAACGACGACGGTAGTCCAAATGACGGTCCATTAGTCCCATAGTAGATTGAATTCGGCAGTTTTTAAGTCAGGGGTTATTGGGTCTTTTCCCATTTGTTATAACATAATACTGTGTCGTTTTTCTTTCTAATAGAAGCTTATATAATTATTTTTAAACCCCCCCCCCCTCCAAATCACCCAAACTCAATTCATTCTCTTAAATTTCCAATAGATATCAAGCTCTTCTTCTCCAAATATTTCTCTCTCTAGAAGTTGAAGAAGAAAGCTAGGGTTTTAAGATCAAGTCTCCAAATCTTTCGTTGCTTTCAAGCTTTTGGAATCAAGGCATGATAGTTTTCATCCATGGATTCCTTCCATTCATGGAGTTCCCAAATTCTCCTCTTTTCAAAGTTAGAAATTCCCAATTGAGTTAGGGTTTTCTTGAATTGCCATATGTTCTCTTCAATGTTGATTTAAATGATTGAATTATGATCTCTTATGCATAAATTGATGAAATACTATGATTTTACGATGATTTCCCATGAAGCCATGTAATCTCCATGCTTTCCAAATTGTGATGATATGATGTGGGTCTTGGATTATGAAAAAAGATTATATGAAATCAAGCATGAATTGATAGAATTATATGAATTTATGATGAATTTCTATGAATCCATGTCTAACCCGTGTCTTCTAGATGTTGATGATTGAAAGTGGGTTTTGAATCTTGAAAGGTGAATTATGAAATCAAGCATGCTCTTATGAAATTATGTAAATGTTTGAGTTAAGTATCAATGATGATGTTGGTGTTGGTGTTGTTGTGTTGTTGAAAGGATTTCTCTTATACACATGAGAGTATGATTGTGAAAAGTTTTCTCACATAGTAAGGTTTCTAAGGTTGAAAGGTCTTCTCACATAAATGAATCAATGATAAGGAGCTATCCTAATGAAACTTAGCTTGGATTGGTTATTGAATGATACCTTTACATGGATGATTTATGACCTAACTTGGATTAGCAAGATGACATGCCCTTGCATGGATAATAAGAATAAATTAAGAAAATCACTACTTCGTGGGAATTATGCTTAGCACCGACAGGATATTGAGATGGAAGCTCTCCCGAGTTGAGGTCGGGTTTCTCGTATCAATCTCTTTATCTCTTACCTAGTTCCCACATAGGAAGATTGTCTAGATAGACATTATCTAGTGGATCCAGTTTAGCTCAGATTCATAGTTCTACCTTGGAAAGTAGGACAACCCCATTTTGGTGTGGGAGACACCGGGGGATCATGTTATAGCTCACATGGTCTTTATGTCGATTAAGGCCCATTCCCGTAATATTAATGAACTAAGGTTACTTCAAGAAGTATCTCACATGTGTTCAAAGGTTTTAAAGATGTTAGCTTTCATTGACCATGTTTTATGACTTATGTTTTCTAACCCTTCTTAAATCATGTTTTAGCTTGGTCAATTGCATGTCATGAAATGTCCTATTTTAGCATGATTTAAATGTTCTATGCATGGCTATCATACTTAGTGCATTTTAGTACTAACGCATACTCTTGCCTACATTTTCCCAAATGTTAGGTCCGACAGTCAGGGTCCTCAGTTTTGTGGCTAGTAGTTGGTTGCGAGATTTCCGAGCTTTGGTGAGTCATCATGCTTCAAGGACAGGTTTTCATTGTTTTTAGTTTTCTTTCTTATTTCAGTTGTGGACATGATGTATGGGCTAGGCCCAATTTCATTCTATTGTACTAGATGGCTAATGAGACAAGTGTTTTAGACTTCCGCTTTACTTTTATAAAAGAATTTGGACTTATAATGTTGTATTTATCTCTTTTGTTCTATTTCTTATGTTATAAATGCTACGTGGCTTGTATGGGGTCTCACGGGGTCCCATACGCCATATTACATCTACGGTGTACCCTTGGGTCATGACAGAGATTTTCCATTAATCTGAACTCATCTTATTATTATGGGACATGGGTATTCACTCGAAACCTATCAATATGAGACATGGGTATTCACCTATTTTCTTATCATCATGGGATGTGAGTAATCACCGTTTGTCTTATCATTAAGAGGACATGGGCAATCGCCGTTTGTCTTATTATTAAGAGGACATGGGTAATCATCGTGTTTCTTATCATTAAAAGTACATGGGTAATTACCGCTTGTCTTATCATTAAAAGGTAATCGGCACTTGCTTCATCATCCATGGAAGGAACATCAAGTTGCCAATCTAAGCTAGGTTTAATTAGAATAGATCCTAAATCTCGATTCAAAGTTTAGTTGAGAAAACCTTTCGACTCTAAGAATCCTTTATGTGAGAAAACCCTTTCACAATTATGCTTTCATATGTATGTGAGAAATAAATTAACACAACAACAGTATGTATGCAGAGCATTTTAAATCATTTTTCATCAATTTCATAAAGAACATGCATATTTGTCATAAACTCATCTTTCATAGTTGAAACACACATTATATCATCGTAGCTTATAAAACATGGGTTATGCATGGGTTCATGGGGATTCATCTTAAAAACATGGAATTATCTCAATTCATGCATAATAATTCATAAAAATCAATTGGATCAACATTGAAAGGAACCCATGGCAATTGAATAGAACCCTAACTCAATTTGGGAATCTAACTTTACAAAACTAGAGAATTTAGGAACCCTATAAAGGAAAGGATTTCATAAGATTATATTATAATACCTTGAAGCAAATATCTTGAAATCAATGGTGGAATTGGAGAATTGACTTGAAACCCTCCTTCTTCTTCAAACTTTAGAGTGAGAAATATTTGGGAGGATGAACTTGTTCTTCTTTTGGGAATTTGAGGGAATGAATTCAATTGGGTGATTTGGGGGTAATATCATTATATAGGGCTTTGGGTAGTAGGTAAAATGACATAGTATTGAGTTAAGATAATTGGAAAAAGACCCTAAAGCCGCTGACTTAAAACTGCTGAATTGACTCACTGAAAGGCCTAAACTGGTCGTATAGAGCACCACGGCCCGTCTAACGGGTAGTGAAGAAATTCTGCCCGATAGGGCTTCACTAATTTGGGCATAACTTATTACTCCGAGCTTGGAATTAGGTAGACTCGATGGCATTTGTAAGATGACTTAGAGATCTTTTATTTGATAGGTCATGGGCCACCTAGTTCATTTTTTGCTAAAAGAAATGATCGTTTGAAGTTAACCGTAAACTCTAAGTTTGATAAACCTCCTTCATGGATGACTTCACGGTCTATGTGGGGATTCACAGGCCATTTAGACGTCTGTGGTCCTTGACTAGTAACTAGAGGAGAACCCCTTATGATTTGACCCATTTGATGCCCCTTTAACGACCCATCAACCCCACCACTGGCCATATAGGCTTCTATCAAGGTGAAGCCTGCCTGAGGCAGGTTCTACAAGACCTCACTAGCCAATTAACGGAATGTGGTCCCCTTCATGACTAGTCTAGGGCTCCGTGGAAGCTTTCATGTTTCTTTTTTTTTTGCTTGTGACTTGCCTGCGTGAGCCATTTCTAGCCTTTCTCAAATCTGAGGTGTTACAATTATCTCAAGTAGTATATTCTTAGTACTATGATATATGTAATCAATATTATGCCTACTACGGTTAAGGTCAAGGGTGGTCAAGGGCCAGTATATCCTGAGAGGCAATCTTTAGAGGAACATTTTATGTTATCAAAATTTAGAAAAAGGCTTCTAAAGGTTTATGTTACTTGTACCTATAGTTGTATTTGTAGAAGTTGTATCATCTTTCTTTTTCTGAACAGGATATAGCATGGTAATTCATATGCTGCACTAACCGGTTACTAGTCATAGAAATGGGATGCATCATTTCCTAATAAAGCTTCTGAAAATAATGTGATCGGTTCTTGAGTCCATAATTTCGTCCAACATGACTCCTCTATGAAGTACATTCAGTATTTTGTTAGTAACATACATAGATCTTTTGGATTACGTATGTATTAAAAATAGAAGTGGTTGAGCTGGCTTTGTATTAGTTAAAAGATGTGGTTGATAACGCTCAACTACAATTCTTCAGATTCAAAGTGTAGGCGGTCGCTAACAAGTATAAATCCAATGATGAGTTGGGGTCAATCTCACAGGGACCGATATAGTAAAGAATTCAAATACGAAGGAAAGAAGTGTTCTAATATTTTGTAGAAGAAAAGGGATACGCAACATAAAATAAATCAAGAGTTTCAATTATCAATATCAAAAAGGGGGATTTAGTAACCAATTGCTAACAAAAACAATTAACACGGGATTTGAACGATTAAAGAGAGGACCTTAGGAGTGTGTGCAATAGAATACTATTTTCTCTTAATGGGCAATTATAAATTTCTTTAAGTTGTTGAATCTCAATGGGTAACATAGGTTGTAACTACTATAGTCATTTATCAATCAAGTATCAACTATCATGTTTCAAGCAAGTTCTTCCGAACCTTGATAAGATTAACAATACAAAGAAATCCAATTCCTTAATTAAACCCGCTTTCTCAAGTTGGGTTGTAAAGACGCAAATCAATAAAACTATCATCATTCATTCTATTATAAGCATCTGTCTCAAGCAAGCGTAGAGAGCTAAGCTAAAATCGAATCTGCAACTTCAATTGAAAAACTTCGGGGAGAGGATGTAATTAGCCCTCAAATGTATGGAATTTTGTACTATAATTTATACTAATTTTCATTAAACAACTTCAATTTATTTCTTTATAATTTGT
Source organism: Solanum stenotomum (assembly GCF_019186545.1). NCBI lineage: Eukaryota > Viridiplantae > Streptophyta > Magnoliopsida > Solanales > Solanaceae > Solanum > Solanum stenotomum. The sequence goes on along the minus strand of NC_064289.1, from coordinate 33,866,583 downwards.
TTCAAATGTTCATACGATATAAATGCTTCGTTTACAATCCAAATTGAGAAAGCTGAATTCCAGGAAATTCTATGCAGCAAGGAAATAGGGAATTTTTTTAGATTAGGAGTTAGAACATTTTGTGTTCAAGGAATATATAAAATGTTGATATCTTTGAAAAAGTTCATCGATCTTCATATATTTTCCACAATGTTATTATCTTCTTTTTGTAATATGTGCACCATAAACTTTACATTTGATAAAATACTAATCATTGATCAACCAATTTGTAAATATCGATTTAAAGCCTTTCATATCTCTATTGCTTCAACTTAAGTATAATTTGTTTGTATTTTGCTTTATCGATGGATTTTGTAATGCATTTTATTATTGTCATCGATATATACAAATACTTCTATTCATTTTAATTTTAATATTGGAAGTTTTTATTAAAAATTTTATTTCTAACTCCACAACGATAAAAACAATCATGAAAACAACTTTATTGCTTTATACAATAAGAATTATCTTGACATTAAATTCTAAATTACATTAATACAAAGTTTTCATACTAAACTCTAAACATCATGTTGTAAAAGAAAACACTGAATCTTAACCCCACAAAATAATCAATATATTTGTTTTTTTCTTTTTCAATTTGCTTTTTCCAAATTAATTTATTTTATAGTTTCTTTCTTCCTTTATATTCCTCAACAGAGTCCTTTTCTTTTGTTGTTCTTGTTTATTTTTGAACTCCTCATTTTTCTTTAGTTTGTATTATAAAATTCCTTAGAATTTGAATATTAAACTTTCTCCTTTTAAATTTTCTCTGTTAAATAGTTTATCATATTTAATATTAAGAAAATAGCATATATAGAAATGAAAAAATAATATTTTTTTAATCTTTCGATGAATACATTATCAAATTATTAATTTCTTGATAGTTAAACTTTTTTTTAACCACGAAATTTGATATTTTATTTAAATCAATTAAAAAATACTGATACATCATTTTAAAGACTATTTCAATAATCAAGATACGAACTTTAGTAGTGGTCATATTATGTGACATAATATTACAAATATGTTTACGTATTTTTAGGAACAAAATATTAACTATTCAAACACATTTTATTATAAATTAGTTCAAAATTTTCTTTCTAAAACATGACAAAACAAGTTCAGCACATATTATTGTTTGTCAAAGTTAATCAATAGAAACTCTTCATTTTAACACAAATTGTAATGACCCTAAAGGTCATTTTTGGAAATTTTCATAAAATGACCGTTTTACCCCTCCCGATAGTTGCCCCGAGTCCTAATTGTTGTATTTTCGAAGTTGGTTTGAAGGAAAATTGATGAAAAGTTGAGTTTTTGGAAAGTTGAGTTTTTAAGAGTTAAAGTTTGGTTAAAAGTGCTATTTCGAGTCATTTGGAGTTTCGAGACTCGAATCGGATTTTCGTCGATTCCAGCAGTTTTAGAATGTCGAAACGGGTCTAAGAGAATTTACGGAGTTGAATTTGGAGTTAAAACGAAGATTTGAGGTCCTAAGTTGC